>NW_027036979.1:0-16798 GCF_034236695.1 Oncorhynchus nerka | reverse complement strand
ATGATGATCAGTATCTATCACTGTCACTATGACAGCATCTATCACTGTCACTATGATGATCAGTATCTATCACTGTCACTGTCACTATGATGATCAGCATCTATCACTGTCACTGTCACTATGTCACTATCACTGTCATATGACTATCAGCATCTATCACTGTCACTGTCACTATGATGATCAGTATCTATCACTGTCACTATGACGATCAGCATCTATCATGATGTCACTATGACTATCAGCATCTATCACTGTCACTGTCACTATGATGATCAGTATCTATCACTGTCACTGATGATCTCTATTACTGATGACTATGACTATCAGCATCTATCACTGTCACTGTCACTATGATGATCAGCATCTATCACTGTCACTGTCTCTATGATGATCAGCATCTATCACTGTCACTGTCACTATGATGATCAGCATCTATCACTGTCACTGTCTCTATGATGATCAGCATCTATCACTGTCACTGTCACTATGATGATCAGCATCTATCACTGTCACTGTCACTATGATGATCAGAATCTATCACTGTCACTATGATGATCAGCATCTATCACTGTCACTGTCACTATGATGATCAGCATCTATCACTGTCTCTATGACGATCAGCATCTATCACTGTCACTGTCACTGACGATCAGCATCTATCACTGTCACTGTCACTATGATGATCAGCATCTATCACTGTCACTCATGACGATCAGCATCTATCACTGTCACTGTCAGCATATGATGACTGTCAATATCTATCACTGTCACTGTCACTATGACGATCAGCATCTATCACTGTCCTGTCACTATGATGATGAGAATCTATCACTGTCACTGTCACTATGATGAT
Source organism: Oncorhynchus nerka (assembly GCF_034236695.1). NCBI lineage: Eukaryota > Metazoa > Chordata > Actinopteri > Salmoniformes > Salmonidae > Oncorhynchus > Oncorhynchus nerka. The sequence continues at coordinate 15,945 of NW_027036979.1, read as the reverse complement.
CAGCATCTATCACTGTCACTATGATGATGAGTATCTATCACTGTCACTCAGCATCTATCACTGTCACTGTCACTATGATGATCAGCATCTATCACTGTCACTATGACGATCAGCATCTATCACTGTCACTGTCACTATGACTATCAGCATCTATCACTGTCACTGTCACTATGATGATCAGTATCTATCACTGTCACTATGATGATCAGCATCTATCACTGTCACTGTCACTATGACAATCAGCATCTATCACTGTCACTGTCACTATGATGATCAGCATCTATCACTGTCACTATGACGATCAGCATCTATCACTGTCACTGTCACTATGACTGATCAGCATCTTCACTGTCACTGATGATCAGCATCTATCATCACTATGATCAGCATCTATTACTACTGTCACTATGATGATCAGCATCTATCACTGTCACTGTCACTATGATGACTATCAGTGACTGTCACTATGATGATCAGTATCTATCACTGTGACTGTCTCTATGATGATCAGTATGTATCACTGTCACTATGATGATCAGCATCTATCACTGTCACTGTCACTATGATGATCAGCATCTATCACTGTCACTGTCTCTATGATGATCAGCATCTATCACTGTCACTATGATGATCAGCATCTATCACTGTCACTGTCACTATGATGATCTATCACTGTCTCTATGATGACTCTATCTACACTGTCACTATGATGATCAGCATCTATCACTGTCACTGTCTCTATGATGATCAGCATCTATCACTCTCACTATGATGATCAGCATCTATCACTATCACTGTCACTATGATGATCAGTATCTATCACTATCACTGTCACTATGATGATCAGTATCTATCACTGTCACTATGATGATCAGTATCTATCACTGTCACTGTCACTGTCACTATGACTATCAGCATCTATCACTGTCACTGTCACTATGACGATCAGCATCTATCACTGTCACTATGACGATCAGCATCTATCACTGTCACTGTCACTATGATGATCAGCATCTATCACTGTCACTATGATGATCAGCATCTATCACTGTCACTGTCTCTATGATGATCAGCATCTATCACTGTCACTGTCTCTATGATGATCAGCATCTATCACTGTCACTGTCACTATGATGATGAGTATCTATTACTGTGACTGTCACTATGATGATCAGTATCTATCACTGTGACTGTCACTATGATGATGAGTATCTATCACTGTGACTGTCACTATGATGATCAGAATCTATCACTGTCACGGTCACTATGACGATCAGCATCTATCACTGTCACTATGATGATCAGCATCTATCACTGTCACTGTCACTATGATGATCAGAATCTATCACCGTCACGGTCATCTATCACTATCACTGTCACTGTCACTGTCTCTATGATGATCAGCATCTATCACTGTCACTGTCACTATGACGATCAGCATCTATCACTGTCACCGTCACTATGATGATCAGAATCTATCACTGTCACTATGACGATCAGCATCTATCACTGTCACTGTCACTATGATGATCAGATCTATCACTGTCACTATGATGACATCTGTCACTGTCACTGTCACTATGATGATCAGCATCTATCACTGTCACTGTCACTGATGACTATCAGCATCTATCACTGTCACTGTCACTATGATGATCAGCATCTATCACTGTCACTGTCACTATGACTTGATCAGCATCTATCACTGTCACTGTCACTATGATGATCAGCATCTATCACTGTCACTACTGATGATCAGCATCTATCACTGTCACTGTCACTATGATGATCAGCATCTATCACTGTCTGTCACTATGATGATCAGCATCTATCACTGTCACTATGACTATCAGCATCTATCACTGTCACTGTCACTATGACGATCAGCATCTATCACTGTCACTGTCACTATGATGATCAGCATCTATCACTGTCACTATGTCAGCTCTATCACTGTCACTACTATGACGATCAGCATCTATCACTGTCACTGTCACTATATGATGCATCTGTCACTATGACGATCAGCATCTATCACTGTCACTGTCACTATGATGATCAGCATCTATCACTGTCACTGTCACTATGACTATCAGCATCTATCACTGTCACTGTCACTATGATGATCAGTATCTATCACTGTCACTATGACGATCAGCATCTATCACTGTCACTGTCACTATGACTTATCAGCATCTATCACTGTCACTGTCACTATGATGATCAGCATCTATCACTGTCACTATGATGATCAGCATCTATCACTGTCACTGTCACTATGATGATCAGCATCTATCACTGTCACTGTCACTATGATGATCAGCATCTATCACTGTCACTGTCACTATGATCATGATCTCTATCACTGACTGTCACTATGATGATCAGCATCTATCACTGTCACTGTCACTATGATGATGAGTATCTATCTGTGACTGTCACTATGATGATCAGCATCTATCACTGTATCACTATGAATCAGTATCTATCACTGTCACTGTCACTATGATGATCAGCATCTATCACTGTCACTGTCACTATGATGATCAGCATCTATCACTGTCACTGTCACTATGATGATCAGCATCTATCACTGTCACTGTCTCTATGATGATCAGCATCTATCACTGTGATCACTGTCACTATGATGATCAGCATCTATCTGTCTCTATGATGATCAGCATCTATCACTGTCACTATGATGATCATCTATCACTGTACTGTCTCTATGATGATCACTATGATCTATCACTATGATGATCAGCATCTATCACTATCACTGTCACTATGATGATCAGTATCTATCACTCACTATCACTGTCACTATGATGACTATCAGCATCTATCACTGTCACTGTCACTATGATGATCAGTATCTATCACTGTCACTATGATGATCAGTATCTATCACTGTCACTATGATGATCAGCATCTATCACTGTCACTGTCACTATGATGATCAGCATCTATCACTGTCACTATGATGATCAGCATCTATCACTGTCACTATGATGATCAGCATCTATCACTGTCACTGTCACTATGATGATCAGTCTATCACTGTCACTGTCATCTGTCTATCTGTCACTGTCACTATGATGATCAGCATCTATCACTGTCACTGTCACTATGATGATCAGCATCTATCACTGTCACTATGATGTCAGTATCTATCACTATCACTGTCACTATGATGATCAGCATCTATCACTATCACTGTCACTATGATGATCAGTATCTATCACTGTCACTATGATGATCAGTATCTATCACTGTCACTGTCACTATGTCACTACTGCATCTATGTCACTATGATGATCACTATGTCACTGTCACTATGATGATCAGCATCTATCACTGTCACTGTCACTATGATGATCAGCATCTATCACTATGTCAGCACTGTCACTATGATGATCAGCATCTATCACTGTCACTGTCACTATGATGATCAGTATCTATCACTGTCACACTATGACGATCAGCATCTATCACTGTCACTGTCACTATGATGATCAGCATCTATCACTGTCACTGTCACTATGATGATCAGTATCTATCACTGTCACTACTGATGATCAGAATCTATCACTGTCACTGTCACTATGACGATCAGCATCTATCACTGATGATCAGCATCTATCACTGTCACTATGATGATCAGCATCTATCACTGTCACTATGATGATCAGCATCTATCACTGTCACTATGATGATCAGCACTATCACTATCACTGTCACTATGATGATCAGCATCTATCACTGTCACTATGACGATGAGAATCTATCACTGTGATGTCACTATGACGATCAGCATCTATCACTATGATCATGTCACTATGACGATGAGTATCTATCACTGTCACTGTCACTATGATGATCAGTATCTATCACTGTCACTGTCACTATGATGATCAGCATCTATCACTGTCACTGTCACTATGATGATCAGCATCTATCACTGTCACTGTCACTATGATGATCAGCATCTATCACTGTCACTATGATGATCACTGTCACTGACTATCACTGTCACTGTCACTATGATGATCAGCATCTATCACTATCACTGTCACTATGATGATCAGCATCTATCACTGTCACTATGACGATCAGCATCTATCACTGTCACTGTCACTATGACGATCAGCATCTATCACTGTCACTGTCACTATGATGATCAGAATCTATCACTGTCACTATCACTATGATCTATCACTGTCACTATGACGATCAGCATCTATCACTGTCCTATATGACTCAGTCTATCACTGTCACTGTCATGATCAGCATCTATCACTGTCACTATGACGATCAGCATCTATCACTGTCACTGTCACTATGATGATCAGCATATCTATCAGCATCTATCACTCACTGTCACTATGATGATCAGCATCTATCACTGTCACTGTCACTATGATGATCAGCATCTATCACTGACTGTCACTATGACTGATCTATCTATCACTGTCACTGTCACTATGATGATCAGCATCTATCACTGTCACTGTCACTATGATGATCAGCATCTATCACTGTCACTGTCACTATGATGATCAGCATCTATCACTGTCACTGTCACTATGATGATCAGCATCTATCACTGTCACTATGATGATCAGCATCTATCACTGTCACTGTCACTATGATATCAGCATCTATCACTGTCACTGTCACTATGATGATCAGTATCTATCACTGTCACTGACGATCACATCTATCACTGTCACTGTCACTATGACTATCAGCATCTATCACTGTCACTGTCACTATGATGATCAGCATCTATCACTGTCACTGTCACTATGATGATCAGCATCTATCACTGTCACTATGATGATCAGCATCTATCACTGTCACTGTCATGATGATCAGCATCTATCACTGTCACTGTCCCTATGATGATCAGCATCTATCACTGTCACTGTCACTATGATGATGAGTATCTATTACTGTGACTGTCACTATGATGATCAGTCTATCACTGTCACTGTCACTATGATGATCAGTATCTATCACTGTGACTGTCACTATGATGATCAGCATCTATCACTGTCACTATGATGATCAGCATCTACACTGTCACTGTCTCTATGATGATCAGCATCTATCACTGTCACTGTCTCTATGATGATCAGCATCTATCACTGTCACTGTCACTATGATGATGATATCTATCACTGACTCAGCATCTATCACTGTGACTGTCACTACACTGTCACTATGATGATCAGCATCTATCACTGTCACTGTCTACTGACTATGATGATCAGCATCTATCACTGTCACTATGATGATCAGCATCTATCACTGTCACTGTCTCTATGATGATCAGCATCTATCACTGTCACTATGATGATCAGCATCTATCACTGTCACTATGATGATCAGCATCTATCACTGTCACTGTCTCTATGATGATCAGCATCTATCACTGTCACTATGATGATCAGCATCTATCACTATCACTGTCACTATGATGATCAGTATCTATCACTATCACTGTCACTATGATGATCATCTATCACTGTCACTGTCTCTATGATGATCAGTATCTATCACTGTCACTATGATGATCAGTATCTATCACTGTCACTGTCATATGATGATCAGCATCTATCACTGTCACTATGATGATCAGCATCTATGACTGATGATCAGCATCTATCACTGTCACTGTCTCTATGATGATCAGCATCTATCACTGTCACTGTCTCTATGATGATCAGCATCTATCACTGTCACTATGATGATCAGCATCTATCACTGTCACTGTCTCTATGATGATCAGCATCTATCACTGTCACTGTCTCTATGATGATCAGCATCTATCACTGTCACTGTCACTATGATGATGAGTATCTATCACTGTCACTGTCACTATGATGATCAGTATCTATCACTGTGACTGTCACTATGATGATGAGTATCTATCAATGTGACTGTCACTATGATGATCAGTATCTATCACTGTGACTGTCACTATGATGATGAGTATCTATCACTGTCACTGTCACTATGATGATCAGCATCTATCACTGTGACTGTCACTATGATGATGAGTATCTATCACTGTGACTGTCACTATGATGATCAGTATCTATCACTGTGACTGTCACTATGATGATCAGTATCTATCACTGTCACTATGACGATCAGCATCTATCACTGTCACTGTCACTATGACTATCAGCATCTATCACTGTCACTATGACGATCAGCATCTATCACTATCACTGTCACTATGATGATCAGAATCTATCACTGTCACGGTCACTATGACGATCAGCATCTATCACTGTCACTGTCACTATGACGATCAGCATCTATGACTGTCACTCTATCTATCACTGTCACGGTCACTATGATGATCAGCATCTATCACTATGACGATCAGCATCTATCACTGTCACTATGACGATCAGCATCTATCACTGTCACTGTCACTATGATGATCAGCATCTATCACGGTCACTATGACGATCAGCATCTATCACTGTCACTATGACGATCAGCATCTATCACTGCCACTGTCAATATGATGATCAGCATCTATCACTGTCACTGTCACTATGACGATCAGCTATGATGATTTATCAGAATCTATCACTGTCACTGTCACTATGACGATCAGCATCTATCACTGTCACTATGACGATCAGCATATGACTGTCACTGTCACTATGATGATTAGCATCTATCACTGTCACTATGATGATCAGCATCTATCACTGTCACTGTCACTATGACGATCAGCATCTATCACTGTCACTGTCACTATGATCACTATGACTGATGACATCAGCATCTATCACTGTCACTGTCACTATGACAATCAGCATCTATCACTGTCACTGTCACTATGATGATCAGTATCTATCACTCACTATGACGTCAGCATCTATCACTGTCACTGACTATGACTATCAGCATCTATCACTGTCACTGTCACTATGACGATCAGCATCTATCACTGTCACTGTCACTATGATGATCAGCATCTATCACTGTCACTATGATGATCAGCATCTATCACTGTCACTGTCTCTATGATGATCAGCATCTATCACTGTCACTGTCTCTATGATGATCAGCATCTATCACTGTCACTGTCACTATGATGATGAGTATCACTGTGACTACTATGATGATCAGTATCTATCACTGTGACTGTCACTATGATGATGAGTATCTATCACTGTGACTGTCACTATGATGATCAGTATCTATCACTGTGACTGTCTCTATGATGATCAGTATCTATCACTGTCACTGTCACTATGATGATCAGTATCTATCACTGTCACTATGATGATCAGTATCTATCACTGTCACTGTCACTATGATGATCAGCATCTATCACTGTCACTCTCTATGATGATCACTGTCACACTGTCACTGATGATCAGTATCTATCACTGTCACTGTCACTGTCACTATGATGATCAGCATCTATCACTGTCACTGTCTCTATGATGATCAGCATCTATCACTGTCGCTATGATGATCAGCATCTATCACTGTCACTGTCTCTATGATGATCAGCATCTATCACTGTCTCTATGATGATCTCTATCACTGTCACTATGATCAGCATCTATCACTGTCACTGTCACTATGATGATCAGTATCTATCACTGTCACTATGACGATCAGCATCTATCACTATCACTGTCACTATGATGATCAGAATCTATCACTGTCACGGTCACTATGATGATCAGCATCTATCACTGTCACTGTCACTATGACGATCAGCATCTATCACTGTCACTGTCACTATGATGATAAGTATCTATCACTGTCACTCACTAGATGATGTCTATCACTGCCACTGATCAATATGATATCACTGTCACTGTCACTATGATGATCAGCATCTATCACTGTCACTATGATGATCAGAATCTATCACTGTCACTGTCACTATGATGATGATCTATCATCTATCACTGTCACGGTCACTATGACGATCAGCATCTATCACTGTCACTATGATCGATCAGCATCTATCACTGCCACTGTCAATATGATGATCAGCATCTATCACTGTCACTGTCACTATGATGATCAGCATCTATCACTGTCACTATGATGATCAGCATCTATCACTGTCACTATGATGATCAGCATCTATCACTGTCACTGTCAATATGACTGTCAGCTCTATGACTGATCAGCATCTATCACTGTCACTATGATGATCAGCATCTATCACTGTCACTGTCACTGATGATCAGCATCTATCACTGTCACTGTCACTATGATCACTATCACTGTCACTATGATGATCAGCATCTATCACTGTCACTGTCACTATGATGATCAGTATCTATCACTGTCACTATGATGATCAGCATCTATCACTGTCACTGTCACTATGACTGATCAGCATCTATCACTGTCACTGTCACTATGATGATCAGTATCTATCACTGTCACTACTGACTGACTCAGCATCTATCACTGTCACTGTCACTATGACGATCAGCATCTATTACTGTCACTATGATGATCAGCATCTATCACTGTCACTGTCACTATGATGATCAGCATCTATCACTGTCACTATGTCACTATGACTGATCAGCATCTATCACTGTCACTGTCTCTATGATGATCAGCATCTATCACTGTCACTGTCACTATGATGATCAGCATCTATCACTGTGACTGTCACTATGATGATCAGTATCTATCACTGTGACTGTCACTATGATGATGAGTATCTATCACTGTGACTGTCACTATGATGATCAGATCTATCACTGTCACTGTCACTATGATGATCAGCATCTATCACTGTCACTGTCACTATGATGATCAGCATCTATCACTGTCACTATGATGATCAGCATCTATCACTGTCACTGTCACTATGATGATCAGCATCTATCACTGTCACTATGATGATCAGCATCTATCACTGTCACTGTCAATATGATGATCAGCATCTATCACTGTCACTATGATGATCAGCATCTATCACTGTCACTCAGTCTATCACTGTCACTGTCTCTATGATGATCAGCATCTCACTCACTGTCTCACTATGATGATCAGCATCTATCACTATCACTGTCACTATGATGATCAGTATCTATCACTGTCACTGTCACTATGATGATCAGTATCTATCACTGACTATGATGATCAGCATCTATCACTGTCACTGTCACTATGATGATCAGCATCTATCACTGTCACTGTCACTATGATGATCAGTATCTATCACTGTCACTATGACGATCAGCATCTATCACTGTCACTGTCACTATGATGATCAGTATCTATCACTGTCACTATGATGATCAGCATCTATCACTGTCACTGTCACTATGATCAGCATGTCACTCTCTATGATGATCAGCATCTATCACTGTCACTGTCACTATGATGATGAGTATCTATTACTGTGACTGTCACTATGATGATCAGTATCTATCACTCACTGTCACTATGATGATGAGTATCTATCACTGTGACTGTCACTATGATGATCAGTATCTATCACTGTCACTGTCACTATGATGATCAGCATGTATCACTGTCACTATGATGATCAGCATCTATCACTGTCACTGTCACTATGATGATCAGCATCTATCACTGTCACTGTCTCTATGATGATCAGCATCTATCACTGTCACTATGATGATCAGCATCTATCACTGTCACTGTCTCTATGATGATCAGCATCTATCACTGTCTCTATGATGATCAGCATCTATCACTGTCACTATGATGATCACTATCACTGACTGATCAGATGATCATCACTATCACTCTCACTATGATGATCAGCATCTATCACTATCACTGTCACTATGATGATCAGTATCTATCACTATCACTGTCACTATGATGATCAGTATCTATCACTGTCACTATGATGATCAGTATCTATCACTGTCACTGTCACTGTCACTATGACTATCAGCATCTATCACTGTCACTGTCACTATGACGATCAGCATCTATCACTGTCACTATGACGATCAGCATCTATCACTGTCACTGTCACTATGATGATCAGCATCTATCACTGTCACTATGATGATCAGCATCTATCACTGTCACTGTCTCTATGATGATCAGCATCTATCACTGTCACTGTCTCTATGATGATCAGCATCTATCACTGTCACTGTCACTATGATGATGAGTATCTATTACTGTGACTGTCACTATGATGATCAGCATCTATCACTGTCACTGTCACTATGACGATCAGCATCTATCACTGTGACTGTCACTATGATGATCAGAATCTATCACTGTCACGGTCACTATGACGATCAGCATCTATCACTGTCACTGTCACTATGACGATCAGCATCTATCACTGTCACTGTCACTATGATGATCAGAATCTATCACTGTCACGGTCACTATGACGATCAGCATCTATCACTGTCACTATGACGATCAGCATCTATCACTGCCACTGTCAATATGATGATCAGCATCTGTCACTGTCACTATGACGTCAGCATCTATCACTGTCCCTATGATCAGAATCTATCACTGTCACTGTCACTATGACGATCAGCATCTATCACTGTCCCTATGACTGTCAGATGATCAGCATCTATCACTGTCACTCACTATGATGATCAGCATCTATCACTGTCACTGTCACTATGATGATCAGCATCTATCACTGTCACTATGATATCAGCATCTATCACTGTCACTGTCACTATGATGATCAGCATCTATCACTGTCACTATGACATCAGCATCTATCACTGTCACTGTCACTATGACGATCAGCATCTATCACTGTCACTATGATGATCAGCATCTATCACTGTCACTGTCACTATCACTGTCACTGTCACTATGATGAGCATCTATCACTGACACTATGACGATCAGCATCTATCACTGTCACTATGACGATGTCACTATGATGATCTAGCATCTATCACTGTCACTATGATGATCAGCATCTATCACTGTCACTGTCTCTATGATGATCATCTATCACTGTCACTGTCACTATGATGATCAGCATCTATCACTGTCACTGTCACTATGATGATGAGTATCTATCACTGTGACTGTCACTATGATGATCAGTATCTATCACTGTGACTGTCACTATGATGATGAGTATCTATCACTGTGACTGTCACTATGACTATCAGTATCTATCACTGTCACTGTCACTATGATGATCAGTATCTATCAGCATCTATCACTGTCACTATGATGATCAGCATCTATCACTGTCACTGTCACTATGATGATCAGCATCTATCACTGTCACTATGATGTCACTGTCACTATGATGATCAGCATCTATCACTGTCACTGTCACTATGATGATCAGCATCTGTCACTGTCACTATGATGATCAGCATCTATCACTGTCACTGTCACTATGATGATCAGTATCTATCACTGTGACTGTCACTATGATGATCAGCATCACTGTCACTGTCACTATGATGATCAGCATCTATCACTGTCACTGTCACTATGATGATCAGCATCTATCACTGTCACTGTCACTATGATGATCAGCATCTATCACTGTCACTGTCACTATGATGATCAGCATCTATCACTGTCACTATGATGATCAGTCTCTATCACTGTCACTATGATGATCAGCATCTATCACTGTCACTATGATGATCAGCATCTATCACTGTCACTGTCACTATGATGATCAGCATCTATCACTGTCACTGTCACTATGATCAGTATCTATCACTGTCATATGACGATCAGCATCTATCACTGTCACTGTCACTGACTGATCAGCATCTATCACTGTCACTGTCACTATGACGATCAGCATCTATCACTGTCACTGTCACTATGATGATCAGCATCTATCACTGTCACTGTCACTATGATGATCAGCATCTATCACTGTCACTATGATGATCTATCACTGCTGTCACTATGATGATCATCTATCACTGTCACTATGATGATCAGCATCTATCACTGTCACTGTCACTATGATGATCAGTATCTATCACTGCGTCACTATCACTGTCACTGTCACTATGTGATGCTATCACTATGACTGTCACTATGATGATCAGTATCTATCACTGTGACTGTCACTATGATGATCAGTATCTATCACTGTCACTGTCACTATGATGATCAGCATCTATCACTGTCACTGTCACTATGATGATCAGCAGCATCTATCACTGTCACTGTCACTATGATGATCAGCATCTATCACTGATGATGATCAGCATCTATCACTGTCACTATGATGATCAGCATCTATCACTGTCACTGTCACTATGATGATCAGCATCTATCACTGTCACTGTCACTATGATGATCAGTATCTATCACTGTGACTGTCACTATGATGATGAGTATCTATCACTGACTGTCACTATGATGATCATCTATCACTGTCACTGTCACTATGATGATCAGTATCTATCACTGTCACTGTCACTATGATGATCAGCATCTATCACTGTCACTATGATGATCAGCATCTATCACTGTCACTGTCATGATGATCAGCATCTATCACTGTCACTGTCTCTATGATGATCAGCATCTATCACTGTCACTGTCACTATGATGATCAGCATCTATCACTGTCTCTATGATGATCAGCATCTATCACTGTCACTATGATGATCAGCATCTATCACTGTCACTGTCTCTATGATGATCAGCATCTATCACTGTCACTGATCACTCTATGACTGATCAGTATCTATCTATCACTGTCACTATGATGATCAGTATCTATCACTGTCACTATGATGATCAGTATCTATCACTGTCACTGTCACTATGACTATCAGCATCTATGTCACTGTCACTATGTGATCAGCATCTATCACTGTCACTATGATGATCAGTATCTATCACTGTCACTATGATGATCAGTATCTATCACTGTCACTGTCACTATGATGATCAGCATCTATCACTGTCACTGTCACTATGATGATCAGCATCTATCACTGTCTCTATGATGATCAGTATCTATCACTGTCACTATATGATGATCAGCATCTATCACTGTCACTGTCACTATGATGATGAGTATCTATCAGTGACATCTATCACTGTCACTGTCACTATGATGATCAGTATCTATCACTGTCACTGTCACTATGATGATCAGTATCTATCACTGTCACTGTCACTATGACGATCAGCATCTATCACTGTCATCAGCATCTATCACTGTCACTGTCACTATGATGATCAGCATCTATCACTGTCACTGATGATCAGCATCTATCACTGTCACTGTCTCTATGATGATCAGTATCTATCACTGATCTCTATGATGATCAGCATCTATCATTTTGTCACTGTCACTATGATGATGAGTATCTATTACTGTGACTGTCACTATGATGATCAGTATCTATCACTGTGACTGTCACTATGATGATGAGTATCTATCACTGTGACTCACTATGATGATCAGAATCTATCACTGTCACGGTCACTATGACATCAGCATCTATCACTGTCACTGTCACTATGATGATCAGCATCTATCACTGTCACTGTCACTATGATGATCAGAATCTATCACTGTCACGTCACTATGATTTATCAGCATCTATCACTGTCACTATGACGATCAGCATCTATCACTGCCACTGTCAATATGATGATCAGCATCTGTCACTGTCACTATGACGATCAGCATCTATCACTGTCCCTATGACGATCAGAATCTATCACTGTCACTGTCACTATGACGATCAGCATCTATCACTGTCCCTATGACGATCAGAATCTATCACTGTCACTATGATGATCAGCATCTATCACTGTCACTGTCACTGTCACTATGACTATCAACATCTATCACTGTCACTGTCACTATGACGATCAGTATCAGTCACTCTATCAGAATCTATCACTGTCACTGTCACTATGATGATCAGTATCTATCACTGTCACTATGACGATCAGCATCTATCACTGTCACTGTCACTATGACTATCAGCATCTATCACTGTCACTGTCACTATGATGATCAGTATCTATCACTGTCACTATGACTATCAGCATCTATCACTGTCACTGTCACTATGACTATCAGCATCTATCACTGTCACTGTCACTATGACGATCAGCATCTATCACTGTCACTATGACGATCAGCATCTATCACTGTCACTGTCACTATGATGATCAGCATCTATCACTGTCACTATGATGATCAGCATCTATCACTGTCACTGTCTCTATGATGATCAGCATCTGTCACTGTCTCTATGATGATCAGCATCTATCACTGTCACTGTCACTATGATGATGAGTATCTATTACTGTGACTGTCACTATGATGATCAGTATCTATCACTGTGACTGTCACTATGATGATGAGTATCTATCACTGTGACTGTCACTATGATGATCAGTATCTATCACTGTCACTGTCACTATGATGATCAGCATGTATCACTGTCACTATGATGATCAGCATCTATCACTGTCACTGTCACTATGATGATCAGCATCTATCACTGTCACTGTCTCTATCAGGATGATCAAAGCATCTATCACTGTCACTATGATGATCAGCATCTATCACTGTCACTGTCACTATGATGATCAGCATCTATCACTGTCTCTATGATGATCAGCATCTATCACTCAGATGATCAGCATCTATCACTGTCACTGTCTCTATGATGCATCTAATACCGTCCACACGACCTATGATGATCAGCATCTATCACTATCCACTGTCAATATGGGATCAGTATCTATCACTATCACTGTTACTTATGATGATTGGGCATTTAATCACTGTCACTAGATGATCAGTATTTGTCACTGTCATTGTCACTATGACTATCAGCATTTCACCGTCACTTCACAGGATGACGATCAGCATCTATTACTGTCACTATGACGACTGTTAATGATGCATCTATCACTGTCAATGTCACTATACACGATCAGCATCTATCACTGTCACTGTCACTATGATGATCAGCATCTATCACTGTCACTGTCTCTATGATGATCAGCATCTATCACTGTCACTATGATGATCAGCATCTATCACTGTCACTGTCTCTATGATGATCAGCATCTATCACTGTCTCTATGATGATCAGCATCTATCACTGTCACTATGATGATCAGCATCTATCACTGTCACTGTCTCTATGATGATCAGCATCTATCACTCTCACTATGATGATCAGCATCTATCACTATCACTGTCACTATGATGATCAGTATCTATCACTATCACTGTCACTATGATGATCAGTATCTATCACTGTCACTGTCTCTATGATGATCAGTATCTATCACTGTCACTATGATGATCAGTATCTATCACTGTCACTGTCACTATGATGATCAGCATCTATCACTGTCACTGTCACTATGATGATCAGCATCTATCACTGTCACTGTCTCTATGATGATCAGCATCTATCACTGTCTCTATGATGATCAGCATCTATCACTGTCACTATGACGATCAGCATCTATCACTGTCACTGTCACTATGATGATCAGTATCTATCACTGTCACTATGACGATCAGCATCTATCACTATCACTGTCACTATGACTATCAGCATCTATCACTGTCACGGTCACTATGACGATCAGCATCTATCACTGTCACTGTCACTATGACGATCAGCATCTATCTGTCACTGTACTATGAGCAACTATCACTGTCCGTCACTATGACGATTACATCTATCACTGTCACTATGATTATCAGCATCTATCACTGCCCTGATATGATGATCAGCATATCCTGTCCTAGACTCAGAATCTATCACTGTCATTGTCACTATGACGATCAGCATCTATCACTGTCACTATGACGATCAGCATCTATCACTGTCACTGTCACTATATGATCAGCATCTATCACTGTCACTATGATGATCAGCATCTATCACTGTCACTATGACGATCAGCATCTATCACTGTCACTGT
>NW_027036978.1:0-16782 GCF_034236695.1 Oncorhynchus nerka | reverse complement strand
TGTACTTCGTTCAGTTATATTGCTAGGTAATTACTTCAGGGTACTTCAGGGTGCTGTAGAGGGTACTTCAGGGTGCTGTAGAGGGTAGAGGGTACTTCAGGGTGCTGTAGGGGGTAGAGGGTACTTCTGGGTGTTGTAGGGGGTAGAGGGTACTTCATGGTGCTGTAGGGGGTAGAGGGTACTTCAGGGTGTGGTGTAGAGGGTAGAGGGTACTTCAGGGTGCTGTAGGGGGTAGAGGGTACTTCATGGTGCTGTAGGGGTAGAGGGTACTTCAGGGTGCTGTGGGGGTAGGGTACTTCAGGGTGTTGTAGGGGTAGAAAGGTACTTCAGGGTGCTATGCTGTGGGGGTAGAGGGTACTTCAGGGGTGCTGTGGGGGTAGAGGGTACTTCATGGTGCTGTAGGGGTGAGGGTACTTCAGGGTGCTGTAGGGGGTTAGTGCTGTAGAGTACTTCAAGTGCTGTAGGGGTAGAGGTACTTCAGGGTGCTGTAGGGGGTGCTTTAGAGGTATTACTTTTCAGGGTGCTGTAGAGGGTAGAGGTACTTCAGGGTGCTGTCTAGGTGTTATAGGGGTACTTCATGTGCTGTGGAGGTAAAGAGGGTACTTCAGGTGCTGTAGGGGAGTACTTCAGGGTGCTGTAGAGGGTAGAATTGCTTCAGAATTGCCTAAGGGTGTTGTAGAGTACTTCAGGGTGCTGTAAAGAGAGAAGAGAGGGGTACTTCAAAAGTGTGCTGTAGGGTTATGCTTCTGTGTTGTAGGGGGTAGAGGTACTTCATGGTGCTGTAGGGGTAGAGGAGGTACTTCAGGGTGCTGTGGGGGAGTACTTCATGGTGCTGTAGGGGTAGTACTTCAGGGTGTTGTAGAGGAGTAGAGGGTACTTCAGGGTGCTATAGGGTAGAGGGTACTTCAGGGTGTTGTAGGGAAGGTAGGTGCTGTAGGGAGTAGAGAGTACTTCAGGGTGCTGTGGGGGTGGGAGATACTTCAAGTGCTGTGGGAGTAGAGGGTACTTCATGGTGCTGTAGAGGTAGGTACTTCAAGGGTGCTGTAGGGGTAGAGAGGGTACTTCAGGGTGCTGTAGGGGGTAGAGGTACTTCAGGGTGCTGTAGGGGGTAGAGGAGTACTTCAGGAGTGTTGTAGAGGTAGAGGTACTTCAGAGGGTGTTGTAGGGGTAGAGTTATAGGGTGCTGTGAGGTACTTCAGGGTATGTAGAGGTAGAAGGTACTTCAAGTGCTACTAGGGTACTTCAGGGGTGCTTTAGAGGTAGAGGTACTTCAGAGTACTTCAGGGTGCTGTAGAGGTACTTCAGGGTGCTGTAGAGGGTAGGAGTACTTCAGGGTGCTGTAGGAGGTAGAGGAGTACTTCTGGGTGTTGTAGGGGTAGAGGTACTTCATGGTGCTGTAGGGGTAGAGGGTACTTCAGGGTGCGGTGTAGAGGGTAGAGAGGTACTTCAGGGTGCTGTGGGGGTAGAGAGTACTTCATGGTGCTGTAGGGTAGAAAGTACTAGAGTGTTGTAGAGGTAGAGGTACTTCAAGGTGTTGTAGGGAGTAGAGGGTACTTCAGGGTAGTAGGTGCTAAGTGTATAGGGTGAGGTACTTCAGGGTGTTGTAGGGGTAGAGAGTTACTTCAAGAGGTGCTAGGGGTAGAGGCTTCAGAGTGTGTAGGGAGTGAAAGTACTTCAGAGTGTTGTAGGTAGAGGTACTTCATGGTGCTGTAGGGGTAGAGGTACTTCAGGGTGCTGTAGGGGTAGAGGGTACTTCAGGGTGTTGTAGGGTAGATAGTACTTCATGGGTGCTAGAAATTACTTCAAAGGTGTTGTAGAGGTAGAGGTACTTCAGGAGGTGCTGTAGGGTGAAGTGCTAAAGTGTTGCAGGGGGTAGAGAGGTACGTCAAGTGTTATAGGGGTAGAAAGTACTTCAGGAAGGGTGCTGTAGAAATTACTTCAGGAGTACTGTAGAAGGAGTAGAGTGCACTTCAGTGCTGTAGGGGTAAGTACTTCAGGGTGCTATAGGGGTAGAGGGTACTTCAGGGTGTTGTAGGGGTAGAGGTACTTCAGGGTGCTGTGGGGGTAGGGTACTTCAGGGTGCTGTGGGAGGTAGGGGTACTTCAGGGTGCTTTAGAGGGTAGAGGTACTTCAGGTGCTACTTCAGGGTGCTGTGGGGGTAGAACTTCAGGGTGCTGTAGAGGGTAGAGTACTTCAGGGTGCTGTAGGGGGTAGAAGGTACTTCAGGGTGTTGTAGGGGTAGATGGTACTTCAGGTGCTGTAGAAGTAAGTACTTCAGGGTGCTGTAGGGGTAGAGGTACTTCATGGTGCTGTAGGGGGTAGAGGCTACTTCAGGGTGTGGTGTAGAGGGTAGAGTACTTCAGGGTGCTGTAGATGGTAGAGGTACTTCAGGGTGCTTCAGGGGTGCTACTTCAGGGTGTTGTGAGGGTAGAGGTACTTCAGAGGTGTTGTAGGGGAGTGAGAGAGTACTTCAGGGTGCTGTAGAGGTAGGGGTACTTCAGGTGCTGTAGGGTAGGGTACTTCAGTGTGCTGTAGAGGTAGGGTACTTCAAGTGCTGTAGGGGAGTAGAGGTACTTCAGTGCTGTGTAGGGGGTAGATGGTACTTCAGGGTGCTGTAGGGGTAGAGGTACTTCAGGGTGCTGTAGGGGTAGAGGTACTTCAGGGTGCTGTAGGGGGGGTAGGGTACTTCATGGTGCTGTAGAGAATTGCCTAGTAGAGGGTACTTCAGGGTGCTGTAGGGGTAGAAGGTACTTCAGGGTACTGTAGGGGTAGAGTACTTCAGGGTGCTGTAGGGGTAGAGGTACTTCAGGGTGCTGTAGGGGTAGAGGGTACTTCAGGGTGTTGTAGGGAGTAGAGGGTGCTGTAGAGGGTACTTCAGGGTGCTGTGGGGTAGAGGTACTTCAGGATGCTGTAGGGGGGGGTAGTACTTCAGGGTGCTTTAGAGGTGCTAGAGGTACTTCTGAGGGTACTTCAGGGTGCTGTAGAGGGTACTTCAGGGGTGCTGTAATGGGTAGAGGTACTTCAGGGTGCTGTAGGGGGAGTAGTACTTCTGGGTGTTGTAGGGGTAGAGGTACTTCATGGTGCTGTAGGGGCTGTAGGAGTAGAGTACTTCAGGGTGTGGTGTAGAGGGTAGAGTACTTCAGGGTGCTGTAGGGGTAGAGGTACTTCATGGTGCTGTAGGGGTAGAGTACTTCAGGGTGTTGTAGAGGGTAGAGGTACTTCAGGGTGTTGTAGGGGTAGAGGTACTTCAGGGTGTTGTAGGGGTTAGAAGAGGTACTTCAGGGTGTTGTAGGGGGTAGTGCTAGGGTACTTCAGGGTGTTGTAGGGGTAGAGGAGTAATTCAGGGTGCTGTAGGGGTAGGTACTTCAGGGTGCTGTAGGGGTAGAGGGGTACTTCAGGGTGTGTAGGGGTAGAGGGTACTTCATGGTGCTGTAGGGGTAGAGGGTACTTCAGGGTGCTGTGGGGAGTAGAGGGGGTAGATGGTACTTCATGTGTACTGTAGGGGGTAGAGGTACTTCAGGGTGCTGTAGGGGGTAGGGGTACTTCAGGGTGTTGTAGGGGTAGGGGTACTTCAGGGTGTTGTAGGGGTAGAGGGTACTTCAGGGTGCTGTAGAGGTACTTCAGGTGTACTGTAGGGGTAGAGGTACTTCAGGTGCTGTAGGGGGTAGAGAGTACTTCAGGGTGCTGTAGGGGGTAGAGGGTACTTCAGGGTGTTGTAGGGGTAGAGGGTACTTCATGGTGCTGTAGAGGTACTTCAGGGTGCTGTGGGGGTAGAAAGGTACTTCAGGGTGCTGTGGGGGTAGAGTGTACTTCAGGTGCTGTGCTGTGGGGTGAGGGTACTTCAGGGTGCTGTAGAGGGTAGAGGTACTTCAGGGTGCTGTAGAGTGTAGAGGGTACTGGGTGTTGTAGGGGTAGAGGGTACTTCAGGGTGCTGTAGGGGTAGTAGATGGTACTTCAGGGTGCTGTAGGGGGTAGAGGGTACTTCAGGGTGCTGTAGGGGTAGAGGTACTTCAGGGTGCTGTAGTGGGGTACTTCAGGGGTAGGTACTTCAGGGTGCTGTAGGGGGTAGAGGGTACTTCAGGGTGCTGAAGTACAGAGGGTACTTCAGGGTGTGTAGGGGTAGAGGTACTTCAGGTGCTGTAGGGGTGTTGTAGGGGTAGGTACTTCAGTGCTGTAGGGGGTAGAGGGTACTTCAGGGTGCTGTAGGGGGTAGAGGGTACTTCAGGGTGCTGTAGAGGGTACTTCAGGGTGCTGTGGGGGTAGAGGTACTTCAGGGTGCTGTAGGGGTAGAGGTACTTCAGGGTGCTGTAGGGGTAGAGGGTACTTCAGGGTGTTGTAGGGGTAGAGGGTACTTCAGGGTGCTACTTCAGGGTGCTGTAGGGGTAGAGGTACTTCAGGTGCTGTAGAGGGTACTTCAGGGTGCTGTGGGGGGTGTACTTCAGGGTGCTGTTCAGGGGTGGGGTGCTGTAGGGGTACTTCAGGGTGCTGATGGTAGGGGTAGAGGTACTTCAGGGTGCTGTAGAGGGTAGAGGTACTTCAGGGTGCTGTAGGGGTAGAGGGTACTTCAGGGTGTTGTAGGGGTGCTAGAGGGTACTTCATGGTGCTGTAGGGGGTAGAGGGTACTTCAGGGTGTTGTAGAGGTAGAGGGGTACTTCAGGGTGCTGTAGGGGGTAGAGGGTACTTCAGGGTGCTGTAGGGGTACTTCAGGGTGTTGTAGGGGTAGAAGTACTTCAGGGTGCTGTAGGGGTAGAGGTACTTCAGGGTGCTGTAGGGGTAGAGGTACTTCAGGGTGCTGTAGGGGGTAGAAGGTACTTCAGGGTGCTGTGGGGGTAGAGGTACTTCAGGGTGCTGTAGGGGTAGAGGGTACTTCAGGGTGCTGTAGGGGGTAGAGGGTACTTCAGGTGCTGTAGGGGTAGAGGTACTTCAGGGTGCTGTGTTCAGGGTAGGGTACTTCAGGGTGCTGTAGGGGGTAGAGGGTACTTCAGGGTGCTGTAGGGGTAGAGGGGGTACTTCAGGGTGCTGTAGGGGGTAGAGGGGGTACTTCAGGGTGCTGTAGGGGGTAGAGGTACTTCAGGGTGCTGTAGGGGTAGAGGTACTTCAGGGTGCTGTAGGGGTACTTCAGGGTGCTGTAGGGGTAGAGGTACTTCAGGGTACTTCAGGGTGCTGTAGAGGGTACTTCAGGGTGCTGTAGGGGTAGAGGTACTTCAGGGTGCTGTAGGGGGGTAGAGGGTACTTCAGGGTGTTGTAGGGGTAGAGGTACTTCATGGTGCTGTAGGGGGTAGAGGTACTTCAGGGTGTGTGTAGGGTAGAGGCTACTTCAGGGTGCTGTAGGGGTAGAACTTCAGGGTGCTGTAGGGGTAGAGGGTACTTCAGGGTGTTGTAGGGGTAGGGGTACTTCAGGGTGTTGTAGGGGTAGAGGGTACTTCAGGGTGCTGTAGGGGTAGAGGTACTTCAGGGTGTTGTAGGGTGTTGTAGGTAGGGTACTTCAGGGTGCTGTAGGGGTAGAGGTACTTCAGGGTGCTGTAGGGGTAGAGGGTACTTCAGGGTGTTGTAGAGAGGGGTACTTCAGGGTGTTGTAGGGGTAGAGGGTACTTCAGGGTGCTGTAGAGGGTGCTGTAGGGTACTTCAGGGTGCTGTAGGGGTAGAGAGTACTTCAGGGTGTTGTAGGGTAGAGGTACTTCAGGGTGTTGTAGGGAGGGTAGGAGTACTTCAGGGTGGTACTTCAGGGGCTGTAGAGGGTACTTCAGGGTGCTGTAGAGGTAGAAGAGTACTTCAGGGTGCTTCAGGGTGCTGTAGGGGGTAAGGGTACTTCAGGGTGCTGTAGGGGTAGAGGGTACTTCAGGGTGCTGTAGGGGTAGAGGGTACTTCAGGGTGTTGTAGGGGTAGGGTACTTCATGTGCTGTAGGGGTAGGGGGTACTTCAGGGTGCTGTAGGGGTAGAGGTACTTCAGGGTGCTGTAGGGGGTAGAGGGCACTTCATGGTGCTGTAGGGGTAGAGGTACTTCAGGGTGTTGTAGGGGTAGAGGTACTTCAGGGTGCTGTAGGGGTAGAGGGTACTTCAGGGTGCTGTAGGGGTAGAGGTACTTCAGGTGCTGTAGGGGTAGAGGGTACTTCAGGGTGCTGTTACTTCAAAGTGCTGTAGGGGTAGAGAGACTTCAGGGTGCTGTAGGGGTAGAGGGTACTTCAGGGTGCTGTAGGGGTAGAGGTACTTCAGGGTGCTGTAGGGGTAGAGGTACTTCATGGTGCTGTAGGGGGTAGAAGGTACTTCAGGGTGTTGTAGGGGTAGGGGTACTTCAGGGTGCTGTAGGGGGTAGGGGTACTTCAGGGTGCTGTAGGGGTAGAGGGTACTTCAGGGTACTTCAGGGTGCTGTAGAGGGGGTGCTGTAGAGGTACTTCAGGGTGCTGTAGGGGGTAGAGGGTACTTCAGGGTGTTGTAGGGGTAGAGGTACTTCAGGGTGCTGTAGGGGTAGAGGTACTTCAGGGTGCTGTAGGGGTAGGGTACTTCTTCAGGGTGCTGTAGGGGTAGAGGTACTTCAGGGTGTTGTAGGGGTAGAGGCACTTCATGGTGCTGTAGGGGGTAGAGGTACTTCAAGGGTGTTGTAGAGGTACTTCAGGGTGCTGTAGGGGGTAGAGGTACTTCAGGGTGTTGTAGGGGTAGAGGTACTTCAGGGTGCTGTAGGGGTAGGGTACTTCAGGGTGCTGTGTAGAGGACTTCAGGGTGCTGTAGAGGTAGAGGGTACTTCAGGGTGCTGTAGGGGTAGAGGTACTTCAGGGTGCTGTAGGGGTAGAGGGTACTTCAGGGTGCTGTAGGGGTAAAGGTACTTCAGGGTGTGTGGGGTAGAGGGTGCTGTAGGTACTTCAGGGTGCTGTAGGGGTAGGTAGGGTACTTCAGGGTGCTGTAGGGGTAGAGGGTACTTCAAGGGTACTTCAGGGTGCTGTAGGGGTAGAGGCACTTCAGGGTGCTGTAGAGGTAGAGGGTACTTCAGGGTGCTGTAGGGGGTAGAGGTACTTCTGGGTGTTGTAGGGGTAGAGGGCACTTCATGGTGCTGTAGGGGGTAGAGGGTACTTCAGGGTGCTGTGTGTAGGGTAGAGGTACTTCAGGGTGCTGTAGGGGTAGAGGGTACTTCATGGTGCTGTAGGGGTAGAGGGTACTTCAGGGTGTTGTAGGGGTAGAGGTACTTCAGGGTGCTTAGTAGAGGTAGAGGTACTTCAGGGTGTTGTAGGGGTAGGTACTTCAGGGTGCTGTAGGGGACTTCAGGGTGTTTAGGGGGTAGAGGTACTTCAGGGTGCTGTAGGGGCTAGGGTACTTCAGGGTGCTGTAGGGGTAGAGGGTACTTCAGGGTGTTAGGGGTAGAGGTACTTCAGGGTGCTGTAGGGGTAGAGGGTACTTCAGGTGCTGTGGGGGTAGTAGGTACTTCAGGGTGTTGTAGGGTAGATGGTACTTCATGGTGCTGTAGAGGTACTTCAAGGGTGTGTAGGGGTACTTCAGGGTGCTGTAGGGGGTAGAGGGTACTTCAGGGTGCTGTAGGGGTAGAGGTACTTCAGGGTGTTGTAGGGGACTTCAGGGTACTTCAGGGTGCTGTAGAGGGTACTTCAGGGTACTGTAGGGGTAGAGGGTACTTCAGGGT
The DNA here is from genome assembly GCF_034236695.1 of Oncorhynchus nerka. NCBI lineage: Eukaryota > Metazoa > Chordata > Actinopteri > Salmoniformes > Salmonidae > Oncorhynchus > Oncorhynchus nerka. The sequence goes on along the minus strand of NW_027036978.1, from coordinate 9,155 downwards.
GCTGTAGGGGGTAGAGTGTACTTCAGGGTGCTGTAGGGGGTAGAGGGTACTTCAGGGTGCTGTACTTCAGGGTGTTGAGGTACTTCAGGGTGTTGTAGAGGGGACTTCAGGGTGCTGTGGGGGTAGAGGTACTTCAGGGTGCTGTGGGGGTAGAGGTACTTCAGGGTGCTGTAGAGGTACTTCAGGGTGCTGTAGGGGTACTTCAGGGTGCTGTAGGGGTAGAGGTACTTCAGGGTGCTGTAGGGGTAGAGGTACTTCAGGGTGTTGTAGGGGGGTAGAGGTACTTCAGGTGCTGTGGGGGTAGAGGTACTTCAGGGTGCTGTGGGGTAGAGGTACTTCAGGTGCTGTAGAGGTACTTCAGGGTGCTGTGTGGGGTAGAGGGTACTTCAGGGTGCTGTAGGGGTAGAGGTACTTCAGGGTGCTGTAGGGGTAGAGGGTACTTCAGGGTGCTGTAGGGGTAGAGGTACTTCAGGGTGCTTGTAGGGTGCTAGAGGGTACTTCAGGGGTGTTGTAGGGGGTAGGGGGGTACTTCAGGTGCTGTAGGGGTAGAGGGTACTTCAGGGGTGCTGTAGGGGTAGAGGGTACTTCAGGGTGCTGTAGGGTAGAGGTACTTCAGGGTGCTGTAGGGGGTAGAGGTACTTCAGGGTGCTGTAGGGGTAGGGTACTTCAGGGTGCTGTAGGGGTAGAGGGTACTTCAGGGTGCTGTAGGGGTAGAGGGTACTTCAGGGTGCTGTAGAAATTAGGTACTTCAGGGTGCTGTAGAGGGTAGAGGTACTTCAGGGTGTTGTAGAGGGTAGGGTACTTCAGGGTGCTGTAGGGGTAGAGGGTACTTCAGGGTGCTGTAGGGGTAGAGGGTACTTCAGTGTTGTGAGGGTAGAGTACTTCAGGGTGTTGTAGGGGTAGGGTACTTCAGGGTGCTGTAGAGGGTACTTCAGGGTGTTGTAGGGGTAAGTACTTCAGGGTGCTGTAGGGGAACTTCAGGGTGCTGTTAGAGGGTAGAAGGTACTTCAAGGTGTGTAGGGGGTACTGTGCTGTAGGGGTAGAGGTACTTCAGGGTGCTGTAGTGCACTGTAGGGGTAGAGGTACTTCAGGGTGCTGTAGGGGTGAGGGTACTTCAGGGTGCTGTAGGAGAGGGTACTTCAGGGTGCTTTAGAGGGGGAGGGTACTTCAGGGTGCTGTAGGGGTTCAGAGAGTGTACTTCATGGGTGCTGTAGGGGTAGAAGGTACTTCAGGGTGTTGTAGGGGTAGAGGTACTTCAGGGTGTTGTAGGGGGTAGAGGGTACTTCAGGGTGCTGTGGGGGTAGAGGTACTTCAGGGTGTTGTAGGGGTGCTGTAGAGTACTTCAGGGTGCTGTAGGGGTAGAGGTACTTCAGGGTGCTGTAGGGGTGAGGTACTTCAGGGTGTTGTAGGGGTAGAGGTACTTCAGGGTGCTGTAGGGGTAGTAGAGTACTTCATGGTGCTGTAGGGGTAGAGGTACTTCAGGTGCTGTGGGGGTAGAGGTACTTCAGGGTGCTGTAGGGGTAGAGGGTACTTCATGGTGCTGTAGGGTACTTCAAGGTGTTTAGGGGTAGAAGGGTACTTCAGGTGCTGTAGAGGGGTAGAGGTACTTCAGGGTGTTGTAGGGGTAGAAGCTTCAGGGTGTTGTAGACTAGAGGGGTACTTCAGGGTGCTGTAGAGGGTACTTCAGGGTGCTGTAGGGGGTAGAGGTACTTCAGGGTGCTGTAGGGGTAAGAGGGTACTTCAGGGTGCTTAGGGTGTAGAGGTACTTCAGGGTGTTGTAGGGTGAAAGTGTTTCAGGGTGTTGTAGAGGGTACTTCAGGGTGCTGTGGGGGGTAGATGGTACTTCAGGGTGCTGTGGGGGTAGAGGAGTACTTCATGGTGCTGTAGAGGGTACTTCTGGGGTGCTGTGGGGGGGTAGAGGTACTTCAGGGTGCTGTAGGGTAGAGAGGTACTTCAGGGTGCTGTAGGGGTAGAGGGTACTTCAGGGTGTTGTAGGGGAGTAGAGGGTACTTCAGGGTGCTGTGGGGGTAGAAAGTACTTCAGGGTGCTGTGGTGTAGAGGTACTTCATGGTGCTGGGTGCTAGGGTACTTCAGGGTGCTGTGAGGGTAGAGTACTTCATGGTGCTGTAGGGGTAGGGGTACTTCAGGTGCTGTAGGGGTAGAGGTACTTCAGGGTGCTGTAGGGGGTAGAAGGTACTTCAGGGTGCTGTAGGGGTAAGAGGGTACTTCAGGGTGTGTGGGGGGTAGAGGTACTTCAGGTGCTGTAGGGGTAGAATTGCTGACTTCAGGGTGCTGTTAGAGGGTAGAGGGTACTTCAGGGGGTACTTCAGGGTGCTGTAGAGGTAGTACTTCAGGGTGCTGTAGGGGTAGAGGTACTTCAGGGTGCTGTAGGGGTAGAGGTACTTCAGGGTGTTGTAGGGGATAGATGGTACTTCAGGGTGCTGTAGGGGGTAGAGGTACTTCAGGTGCTGTAGAGGTAGAGGGTACTTCATGTGCTGTAGGGGGTAGAGGGTACTTCATGGTGCTGTAGGGGTAGGGTACTTCAGGGTGCTGTAGAGGGTAGAGGTACTTCAGGGTGCTGTGGGGTACTACAGGGGTACTTCAGGGTGCTGTAGGGGTAGAGGTACTTCAGGGTGCTTGTATGGGGTAGAAAGTACTTCAGGGTGCTGTAGAGGGGTACTTCATGGGTGCTGTAGGGGGTGAGGTACTTCAGGGTGCTGTGGGGGGGTAGAGGGTACTTCAGGGTGCTGTAGAGGGTAGAGGTACTTCAGGGTGTTGTAGGGGTAGGGTGGGTGCTGTAGGGGGTAGAGGGGTACTTCAGGGTGTGTAGGGGGTAGAGGTGTACTTCAGGGTGCTGTAGGGGTAGGGTACTTCAGGGTGCTGTAGGGGAAGTCAGGCTAGAGGAGTAGAGGTACTTCAGGGGGGTACTTCAGGGTGCTGTAGGGTACTTCAAGTGCTAAGGTACTTCAGGGTGCTGTAGGGGTAGAGGGTACTTCAGGGTGCTGTAGGGGTAGAGGTACTTCAGGGTGTGTAGGGGGAGGGTACTTCATGGTGCTGTAGGGGTAGAGGTACTTCATGGTGCTGTAGGGGTAGTACTTCAGGGGGTTGCCAGGTGTGCTGTAGAGGTACTTCAGGGTGCTGTAGGGGTAGAGGGTACTTCATGGTGCTGTAGGGGGTAGAAGGTACTTCAGGGTGTTTAGAGGGTACTTCAGGGTACTTGGGGCTGTAGGGTGTTCAGGGTGCTGTAGGTAGAGGGTGCTACTTCAGGGTGTTGTAGGGGTAGAGGGTACTTGCTGTAGGGTAGTGTGTAGGGGGTAGAGGGTGCTTCTTCAGGGTGCTGTAGGGGGTAGAGGGTACTTCAGGGTGCTGTAGGGGTAGGTACTTCAGGGTGCTGTTGTAGAGGGTACTTCAGGGTGCTGTAGGCACTTCAGGGGTGTTGTAGGGGTACTTCAGGGTGCTGTAGGGGGTAGGGTACTTCAGGGTGCTGTAGGGGTAGAGGGTACTTCAGGGTGCTGTAGGGGTAGAATTACTTCAGGGTGTTGTAGGGGTAGAGGGTACTTCATGGTGCTGTAGGGGTAGAGGGTACTTCAGGGTGCTGTAGGGGTAGAGGGTACTTCAGGGTGCTGTAGGGGTAGAGGGTACTTCAGGGTGCTGTAGGGGGTAGAGGTACTTCAGGGTGCTGTAGGGGTGAGGTACTTCAGGGTGCTATAGGGGGTAAGTGGGGTGCTATAGGGGTAGAGGTACTTCAGGGTGTTGTAGGGGGAAGGTAGGTGTTGTGGGTGGTAGGTACTTCAGGGTGCTGTAGGGGTAGAGGGTACTTCAGGGTGCTGTAGGGGGTAGAGGGTACTTCAGGTGCTGTAGAGGGTACTTCAGGGTGCTGTAGGGGGTAGAGGTACTTCAGGGTGCTGTAGGGGGTAGAGTGTACTTCAGGGTGCTGTAGGGGTAGACTTCAGGGTGTTGTAGGGGGTAGAGGTACTTCAGGGTGCTGTGGGGGTAGGTACTTCAGGGTGCTGTGGGGGTAGAGGGTACTTCATGGTGCTGTTGACGTTCAGGGTGCTGTAGGGGTAGAGTGGTACTTCAGGGTGCTGTAGAGGGTACTTCAGGGTGCTGTAGGGGTAGAGGTACTTCAGTGCTGTGCTGTAGGGGCAGAGGTACTTCAGGGTGTTGTAGGGGTAGAGGGTACTTCAGGGTGCTGTAGGGGGCAGAGGGTACTTCAGGGTGCTGTAGGGGGTAGAAGGGTACTTCAGGGTGCTGTAGGGGTAGAGGTACTTCAGGGTGTTGCAGAGGGTAGAGGTACTTCAGGGTGCTGTAGGGGTAGAGGGTACTTCAGGGTGTTGTAGGGGTAGAGTACTTCAGGTGCTGTAGGGGGTAGAGGTACTTCAGGTGCTGTGCGGGGTAGAGGGTACTTCAGGGTGTTGTGGGGGTAGAGGGTACTTCAGGGTGCTGTGGGGGTAGAGGGTACTTCAGGGTGCTGTAGGGGTAGAGGGTACTTCATGGTGCTGTAGGGGTACTTCAGGGTGCTGTAGGGGGTAGAGGGTACTTCAGGGTGCTGTAGGGGTAGAGGTACTTCAGGGTGCTGTAGGGTACTTCAGTGTTGTAGAGGGTACTTCAGGGTGCTGTAGGGGCAGAGGTACTTCAGGGTGCTGTAGGGGGTAGAGGGCACTTCAGGGTGCTTCAAGTGTTGTAGGGGTAGAGGTACTTCAGGGTGTGTAGAGGCAGAGGGTACTTCAGGGTGCTGTGGGGGTAGAGGTACTTCAGGGTGTGTAGGGGTACTTCAGAGGGGGTACTTCATGGTGCTGTAGGGGGTAGAGGGTACTTCAGGGTGTTGTAGGGGTAGAGGGTACTTCATGGTGCTGTAGGGGGTGAGTACTTCAGGGTGTGGTGTAGGGGTAGAGGTACTTCAGGGTGTTGTAGGGGTAGAGGTATTTCATGGTGCTGTAGGGGTAGAAGGTACTTCAGGGTGTTGTAGGGGTAGAGGGTACTTCAGGGTGTTGTGGGGTAGAGGTACTTCAGGAGTGTTGTGGGGGAGTAGGGTACTTCAGGGTGTTGTAGGGGTGCTGTAGAGGGTACTTCAGGGTGCTGTAGGGGTAGAGGAGTACTTCAGGGTGCTGTGGGGGTAGGGTACTTCAGGGTGTTGTAGGGGGTAGAATTGCCCTTGGTCAGGGTGCTTTAGAGGGTAGAGGGTACTTCAGGGTGCTGTAGGGGTAGGGTACTTCAGGGTGCTGTGGGGGAGTAAGGGTAGGTGTTGTGGGGTAGATGGTACTTCAGGGTGCTGTAGGGGTGAGGGTACTTCTGGGTGTTGTAGGGGGTAGGGTCCTTCAGGGTGTTGTAGTGGGTAGAGGGTACTTCAGGGTGCTGTAGAGGTACTACGTCAGGGTGTTGTAGAGGGTAGAGGTACTTCAGGTGCTATAGGGAGGTACTTCAGGGTGCTGTAGGGGTAGAAGTACTTCCAGGGTGTTGTAGGGGAGTAGATGGTACTTCATGGGTGCTTGTAGGGGGTTGTAGGGTACTTCATGGTGCTGTAGGGGTAGAGGTACTTCAGGGTGTTGTAGGGAGTAGAAGGTACTTCAGGGTGCTGTGAGGGGTAGAGTACTTCAGGGTGCTATAGGGGGTGTACTTCAGGGTGCTTTAGACTTCAGGGTGTTAGAGGTACTTCATGGTGCTTCCAGGGTGCTGTAGAGGTTACTTCAGGGTGCTGTAGAGGGTAGAGGGTACTTCAGGGTGCTGTAGGGGTAGAAGGGTACTTCAGTGCTGTACTTCAGGGTGCTGTAGGGGTAGAGGTACTTCAGGGTGCTGTAGGGGTAGATGGTGCTACTTCAGGAGTGCTGTAGGGGGTAGAGGGTACTTTCAGAAGGTGCTTTAGGGGTAGAGGGTACTTCCGGGTGCTGTGAGGGGGGAGTGAGGTACTTCAGGGTGCTGTCAGGGGTACTTCAAGGGTGTTAGAGGGATAGAGGTACTTCAGGGTGCTATAGGGTGCTGTAGAAATTACTTCAGGGTGCTGTAGAGGGTAGAGGTACTTCAGGGTGCTGTAAAAGTAGAGGTACTTCAGGGTGCTGTAGGGGATAGATGGTACTTCAGGTGTGTTGTAGGTGCTGTAGGGAGTACTTCAGGGTGCTGTGTGGGGTAGAGGTACTTCAGGGTGCTGTAGAAGTGGTAGGTACTTCATGGTGCTGTAGAGGTACTAAGGTGTGCCGTCAAGTGCTGTAGAGGGTACTTCAGGGTGCTGTAGATGGTAGGGGTACTTCAGGGTGCTGTAGGGGTAGGGTACTTCAGGGTGTTGTAGGGGTACTGTAGGGTACTTCAGGGTGCTGTGGGGTAGAGGGTACTTCAGGGTGCTGTGGGGTAGAAGTACTTCATGGTGCTGTAGGGGTAGAGGTACTTCAGGGTGCTGTAGAGGGGTAGAGTGTACTTCAGGGTGCTGTAGGGGGTGCTAGAGGAGGTACTTCAGGGTGCTGTCAGGGGCTACTTCAAAGGTACTTCAGATGTTGTAGAGGGTACTTCAGGGTACTTCAGGGTGCTGTAGAAGGTAGAAGAGGTACTTCAGGTTGCTGTGCGGGGTAGAGGTACTTCAGGGTGTTGTAGGGGGTAGAGGTACTTCATGGTGCTGTAGGGGTGAGGGTACTTCAGGGTGCTGTGGGGGGTACTTCAGGAGGGTGTTGTACTTCATGGTGCTGTAGGGAGTAGGTACTTCATGGTGCTGTAGGGGAGTAGAGGGTACTTCAGGGTGTTGTAGGTACTTCAGGGTGTTGTAGAGGTACTTCAGGGTGCTTTAGGGGGTAGAAGGGTACTTCAGGGTGCTGTAGGGGTAGAGGGTACTTCAGGGTGCTGTAGGGGGTAGAGGTACTTCAGGGTGCTGTAGGGGGTAGGGTACTTCAGGGTGCTGTAGGGGGTAGAGGGTACTTCAGGGTGCTGTGTGGGGTAGAGGGTGTTAGTAGGGTACTTCAGGGTGCTGTGGGGGTAGAGGTACTTTCAGGGTGCTGTAGAAATGGTACTTCAGGGTGCTGTAGGGGTAGAGGGTACTTCAGGGTGCTGTAAGTGCTGTACTGTAGGGGTAGAGGGTACTTCAGGGTGCTGTAGGGGGTAGAGGTACTTCAAGGGTGCTATGAGGGTAGGGTACTAGGGTGTTATGTAGGGGTAGAGGTACTTCAGGGTGCTGTGGGGGGGTAGAGGTACTTCAGAGGTGCTGTAGGGGTACTTCAGGGTGCTGTGTGGGGTAGAGGGTACTTCATGGTGCTGCAGAGGTACTTCAAGGTGTTGTAGCTGAGGTACTTCAGGGGTGCTGTAGAGGTAGAGGTACTTCAGGGTGCTGTAGGGGTAGAGGGTACTTCAGGGTGTTGTAGGGGTAGAGGTACTTCATGGTGCTGTAGGGGGGTACTGTAGGGTACTTCAGGGTGCTGTAGGGGTAGGGTACTTCAGGGTGCTGTAGGGGTAGAGGTACTTCAGGGTGTTGTAGGGAGTAGAGGGCACTTCAGAAGGTGCTGTAGGGGGAGAGGGCACTTCAGGGAGTGCTGTAGGGGAGTAGAGGTAGTACTTCAGGGTGCTGTAGGGGGGTGCTGTAGAGGGTAGAGGGTACTTCAGGGTGCTGTAGAAAGGGGTAGTGCTAGCAAAGGTAGTACTTCAAGTGTTGTAGAGGGACTTCAGTGCTAGGGGGTAGAGGGGTACTTCAGGGTGCTGTAGGGGGTAGAGGTACTTCAGGAGTGCTGTAGGGGTAGAAGGGCACTTCATGGTGTTGTAGGGGTAGGGACTTCAGGGTGCTGTAGGGGTAGAGGGTACTTCACTGCTGTAGTGAGGTGGGTGCTGTAGGGGTAGAGGGTACTTCAGGGTGCTGTAGGGGAAGTAGGGTGTTGTAGGGTAGGGTACTTCAAAGTGCTGTAGGGGTAGGGGCACTTCAGGGTGCTGTAGGGGGTACTTCAGGGTGCTAGAGGGTAGGGTACTTCAGGGTTCAAGTGCTATAGGGGCTTCAGGGTGCTGTAGAGGGTACTTCAGGGTGCTGTAGAGGAGAGGTACTTCAGGGTGCTGTAGGGGTAGAGGGTACTTCAGGGTGCTGTAGGGGTAGAGGTACTTCAGGGTGTTGTAGGGGTAGAGGTACTTCAGGGTGCTGTAGGGGTAGAGGTACTTCAGGGTGCTGTAGGGGGTACTTCAGGGTGCTGTAGAGGGTAGGGTAAAGGTACTTCAGGGTGTTGTAGAGGGTAGAGGTACTTCAGGTGCTGTAGGGGGTAGAGGTACTTCAGGTGCTGTGGGGGAGTAGACTTCAAGTGCTGTACTTCAGGGTGCTGTAGGGTAGGGTACTTCAGGGTGCTGTGGGGGTACTTCTGTGTTGTAGGGGGTAGAGGGGCACTTCAGGGTGCTGTAGGGGGTAGAGGGTACTTCAGGGTGCTGTAGAGGGTAGAGGTACTTCAGGGTGCTGTAGAGGGTAGAGAGTACTTCAGGGTGCTGTAGGGGGTAGAGGGTACTTCAGGGTGCTGTAGAGGGGACTTCAGGGTGCTTTAGGGGTACTTCAGGGTGCTGTAGGGGTAGAGGTACTTCAGGGTGCTGTAGGGGTAGAGGGTGTTTCAGGGTGCTGTAGGGGTAGAGGTACTTCAGGGTGCTTGTAGGGGTGTTAGAGGTACTTCATGGTGCTGTAGGGGTAGAGGTACTTCAGGGTGCTGTGGGGTAGAGGGTACTTCAGGGTGCTGTAGGGGGTACTTCAGGTGCTGTAAGAGTGTTAGAGAGGTAGAGGTACTTGCTGTAGGGTGCTATGTTGTAGGGGGTAGTACTTCAGGGTGTTGTAGGGGTAGGGTACTTCAGGGTGCTGTGGGGGTAGAGGTACTTCAGGGTGCTTGGGGGGTAGAGGTACTTCAGGGTGCTGTAGAGGGTAGGTAGGTGTTGTACTTCAGGTGCTGTAGGGGGTAGAGCTACTTCAGGGTGTTGTAGGGGGTAGGGTACTTCAGGGTGCTGTAGGGGTAGTAGGTACTTCAGGGTGTTGTAGGGTGTTATGAGGTACTTCAGGGGTGTTGTAGGGGTAGGTACTTCAGGGTGTTGTAGAGGACTTCCAGGTGTTGTAGGGGTAGAGGTACTTCATGGTGCTGTAGAAGTGTTGTAGAAGTAGTACTTCAGTGTGCTGTAGGGGTAGAGGGTGTTTCAGGGTGCTGTAGGGGTAGGGTACTTCAGGGTGC
>NW_027036977.1:0-16772 GCF_034236695.1 Oncorhynchus nerka | reverse complement strand
TGTCTCAGGGTTATTAGCTGTCCCACCAGCCCCTGTCACTATGCTGTTCAGGGCTATTGTCCCACCTCAGCCCTGTCACTATGCTGTCTCAGGGTTATTAGCTGTCCCACCAGTCCTGTCACTATGCTGTCTCAGGGTTATTAGCTGTCCCACCAGTCCTGTCACTATGCTGTCTCAGGGCTATTAGCTGTCCCACCAGCCCTGTCAATTTGCTGTTCCACCAGCCCTGTCACTATGCTGTCTCACCAGTCCTGTCACTATGCTGTCTCACCAGTACTGTCACTATGCTGTCTCACCAGTCCTGTCACTATGCTGTCTCACCAGTCCTGTCACTATGCTGTCTCAGGGCTATTAGCTGTCCCACCAGTCCTGTCACTGCTGTCCCACCTCAGTCCTGTCACTATGCTGTCCCACCAGCCCCTGTCACTATGCTGTCTCAGGGCTGCTGTCTCACCAGTCCTGTCACTATGCTGTCTCACCAGTCCTGTCACTGTTGTTTCCACCAGTCCTGTCACTATGCTGTCTCAGGGCTATTAGCTGTCCCACCAGCCCTGTCAATTAGCTGTCCCACCAGTCCTGTCACTATGCTGTCTCACCAGTCACTATGCTGTCCCAACAACTCCCTTGTCACTATGCTGTCTCACCAGTCCTGTCACTTATGCTGTCACCAGTCCTGTCACTATGCTGTCCCACCAGTCCTGTCACTATGCTGTCCCACCAGTCCTGTCACTATGCTGTCCCACCAGTCCTGTCACTATGCTGTCTCAGGGTTATTAGCTGTCCCACCAGCCCTGTCACTATGCTGTCTCACCAGGCCTGTCACTATGCTGTCTCACCAGTCCTGTCACTATGCTGTCCCACCAGTCCTGTCACTATGCTGTCCCACCAGTCCTGTCACTATGCTGTCTCACCAGTCCTGTCACTATACTGTCTCAGGGTTATTAGCTGTCCCACCAGTCCTGTCACTATGCTGTCTCACCAGTCCTGTCACTATGCTGTCCCACCAGTCCTGTCACTATGCTGTCCCACCAGTCCTGTCACTATGCTGTCTCAGGGTTATTAGCTGTCCCACAAGCCCTGTCACTATGCTGTCTCAGGGTTAGCTGTCCCACCAGTCCTGTCACTATGCTGTCTCAGGGTTATTAGCCCCAGTCCTGTCACTTTGCTGTTTCAGGCTATTAGCTGTCCCACCAGCCCTGTCACTATGCTGTCCCACCAGTCCTGTCACTGTGCTGTCTCACCAGTCCTGTCACTATGCTGTCTCAGGGTTATTAGCTGTCCCACCAGCCCTGTCACTATGCTGTCTCACCAGCCCTGTCACTATGCTGTCTCACCAGTCCTGTCACTATGCTGTCCCACCAGCCCTGTCACTATGCTGTCTCACCAGCCCTGTCACTATGCTGTCTCACCAGTCCTGTCACTATGCTGTCTCACCAGTCCTGTCACTATGCTGTCTCATCAGTCCTGTCACTATGCTGTCCCACCAGTCCTGTCACTATGCTGTCTCACCAGTCCTGTCACTATGCTGTCTCAGGGTTATTAGCTGTCCCACCAGTCCTGTCACTATGCTGTCTCACCAGTCCTGTCACTATGCTGTCCCACCAGTCCTGTCTCAGGGTTATTAGCTGTCCCACCAGTCCTGTCACTATGCTGTTCCACCAGTCCTGTCACTATGCTGTCTCAGGGTTATTAGCTGTCCCACCAGTCCTGTCACTATGCTGTCCCACCAGTCCTGTCACTATGCTGTCTCAGGGTTATTAGCTGTCCCACCAGTCCTGTCACTATGCTGTCTCACCAGTCCTGTCACTATGCTGTCTCAGGGTTATTAGCCCCACCAGTCCTGTCACTATGCTGTCCTGTCACTATGCTGTCTCAGGGTTATTAGCTGTCCCACCAGCCCTGTCACTATGCTGTCTCAGGGTTATTAGCTGTCCCACCAGTCCTGTCACTATGCTGTCTCACCAGTCCTGTCACTATGCTGTCCCACCAGTCCTGTCACTATGCTGTTCCACCAGTCCTGTCACTATGCTGTCTCAGGGTTATTAGCTGTCCCACCAGTCCTGTCACTATGCTCTCTCACCAGTCCTGTCACTATGCTGTCTCAGGGTTATTAGCTGTCCCACCAGTCCTGTCACTGTGTTCCACCAGTCCTGTCACTATGCTGTCTCAGGGTTATTAGCTGTCCCACCAGTCCTGTCACTATGCTCTCTCACCAGTCCTGTCACTATGCTGTCTCAGGGTTATTAGCTGTCCCACCAGCCTGTCACTATGCTGTCTCAGGGTTATTAGCTGTCCCACCAGCCCTGTCACTATGCTGTCTCAGGGTTATTAGCTGTCCCACCAGTCCTGTCACTATGCTGTCTCAGGGTTATTAGCACCAGTCCTGTCACTATGCTGTCTCAGGGCTATTAGCTGTCCCACCAGCCCTGTCAATTTGCTGTTCCACCAGCCCTGTCACTATGCTGTTCACCAGTCCTGTCACTATGCTGTCTCACCAGTCCTATTAGCTGTCTCACCAGTCCTGTCACTATGCTGTCTCACCAGTCCTGTCACTATGCTGTCTCAGGGCTATTAGCTGTCCCACCAGTCCTGTCACTATGCTGTCCCACCAGTCCTGTCACTATGCTGTCCCACCAGCCCTGTCACTATGCTGTCTCAGGGCTATTAGCTGTCTCACCAGTCCTGTCACTATGCTGTCTCACCAGTCCTGTCTACCAGTCCTGTCACTATGCTGTCTCAGGGTTAGCTTCCCACCAGCCCTGTCAATTAGCTGTCCCACCAGTCCTGTCACTATGCTGTCTCACCAGTCCTGTCACTGCTGTCCCAACAGCCCTGTCACTATGCTGTCTCACCAGTCCTGTCACTTATGCTGTCCACCAGTCCTGTCACTATGCTGTCTCACCAGTCCTGTCACTATGCTGTCCCACCAGTCCTGTCACTATGCTGTCCCACCAGTCCTGTCACTATGCTGTCTCAGGGTTATTATTAGCAGCCCTGTCAATTGCTGTCTCACCAGGCCTGTCACCTTCTCACCAGTCCTGTCACTATGCTGTCCCACCAGTCCTGTCACTATGCTGTCCCACCAGTCCTGTCACTATGCTGTCTCACCAGTCCTGTCACTATACTGTCTCAGGGTTATTAGCTGTCCCACCAGTCCTGTCACTTGTCTCACCAGTCCTGTCACTATGCTGTCCCACCAGTCCTGTCACTATGCTGTCCCACCAGTCCTGTCACTATGCTGTCTCAGGGCTATTAGCTGTCCCACAAGCCCTGTCACTATGCTGTCTCAGGGTTATTAGCTGTCCCACCAGTCCTGCCACTATGCTGTCTCAGGGTTATTAGCTGTCCCACCAGTCCTGTCACTATGCTGTCTCAGGGCATTAGCTGTCCCACCAGCCCTGTCACTATGCTGTCTCACCAGTCCTGTCACTGTGCTGTCTCACCAGTCCTGTCACTATGCTGTCTGTCCCACCAGCCCTGTCACTATGCTGTCTCACCAGCCCTGTCACTATGCTGTGTCACCAGTCCTGTCACTATGCTGTCCCACCAGCCCTGTCACTATGCTGTCTCACCAGCCCTGTCACTATGCTGTCTCACCAGTCCTGTCACTATGCTGTCTCACCAGTCCTGTCACTATGCTGTCTCACCAGTCCTGTCACTATGCTGTCCCACCAGTCCTGTCACTATGCTGTCTCACCAGTCCTGTCACTATGCTGTCTCAGGGTTATTAGCTGTCCCACCAGTCCTGTCACTATGCTGTCTCACCAGTCCTGTCACTATGCTGTCCCACCAGTCCTGTCACTATGCTGTCCCACCAGTCCTGTCACTATGCTGTCTCAGGGTTATTAGCTGTCCCACCAGCCCTGTCACTATGCTGTCTCAGGGTTATTAGCTGTCCCACCAGTCCTGTCACTATGCTGTCTCAGGGCTATTAGCTGTCCCACCAGCCCTGTCACTATGCTGTCTCAGGGCTATTAGCTGTCCCACCAGTCCTGTCACTATGCTGTCCCACCAGTCCTGTCACTATGCTGTCCCACCAGTCCTGTCACTATGTTGTCCCACCAGTCCTGTTAATATGCTGTCTCAGGGCTATTATTCCCACCAGCCCTGTCAATTTGCTGTTCGACCAGCCCTGTCACTATGCTGTCTCACCAGTCCTGTCACTATGCTGTCTCACCAGTCCTGTCACTATGCTGTCCCACCAGTCCTGTCACTATGCTGTCCCACCAGTCCTGTCACTATGCTGTCTCAGGGTTATTAGCTGTCCCACCAGCCCTGTCACTATGCTGTCTCATGGTTATTAGCTATCCCACCAGCCCTGTCACTATAATGTCTCGGGGTTATTAGCTGTCCCACCAGTCCTGTCACTATGCTGTCTCAGGGTTATTAGCTGTCCCACCAGTCCTGTCACTATGCTCTCTCACCAGTCCTGTCACTATGCTGTCTCAGGGTTATTAGCTGTCCCACCAGCCCTGTCACTATGCTGTCTCAGGGTTATTAGCTGTCCCACCAGCCCTGTCACTATGCTGTCTCAGGGTTATTAGCTGTCCCACCAGTCCTGTCACTATGCTGTCTCAGGGTTATTAGCTGTCCCACCAGTCCTGTCACTATGCTGTCTCAGGGCTATTAGCTGTCCCACCAGCCCTGTCAATTTGCTGTTCCACCAGCCCTGTCACTATGCTGTCTCACCAGTCCTGTCACTATGCTGTCTCACCAGTCCTGTCACTATGCTGTCTCACCAGTCCTGTCACTATGCTGTCTCAGGGCTATTAGCTGTCCCACCAGTCCTGTCACTATGCTGTCCCACCAGTCCTGTCACTATGCTGTCCCACCAGCCCTGTCACTATGCTGTCTCAGGGCTATTAGCTGTCTCACCAGTCCTGTCACTATGCTGTCTCACCAGTCCTGTCACTATGCTGTTCCCACCAGTCCTGTCTATGCTGTCTCAGGGCTATTAGCTGTCCCACCAGCCCTGTCAATTAGCTGTCCCACCAGTCCTGTCACTATGCTGTCTCACCAGTCCTGTCACTATGCTGTCCCAACAGCCCTGTCACTATGCTGTCTCACCAGTCCTGTCACTATGCTGTCTCACCAGTCCTGTCACTATGCTGTCCCACCAGTCCTGTCACTATGCTGTCCCACCAGTCCTGTCACTATGCTGTCCCACCAGTCCTGTCACTATGCTGTCTCAGGGTTATTAGCTGTCCCACCAGCCCTGTCACTATGCTGTCTCACCAGGCCTGTCACTATGCTGTCTCACCAGTCCTGTCACTATGCTGTCCCACCAGTCCTGTCACTATGCTGTCCCACCAGTCCTGTCACTATGCTGTCTCACCAGTCCTGTCACTATACTGTCTCAGGGTTATTAGCTGTCCCACCAGTCCTGTCACTATGCTGTCTCACCAGTCCTGTCACTATGCTGTCCCACCAGTCCTGTCACTATGCTGTCCCACCAGTCCTGTCACTATGCTGTCTCAGGGTTATTAGCTGTCCCACAAGCCCTGTCACTATGCTGTCTCAGGGTTATTAGCTGTCCCACCAGTCCTGCCACTATGCTGTCTCAGGGTTATTAGCTGTCCCACCAGTCCTGTCACTATGCTGTCTCAGGGCTATTAGCTGTCCCACCAGCCCTGTCACTATGCTGTCTCACCAGTCCTGTCACTGTGCTGTCTCACCAGTCCTGTCACTATGCTGTCTCAGGGTTATTAGCTGTCCCACCAGCCCTGTCACTATGCTGTCTCACCAGCCCTGTCACTATGCTGTGTCACCAGTCCTGTCACTATGCTGTCCTGTCACTATGCTGTCTCACCAGCCCTGTCACTATGCTGTCTCACCAGTCCTGTCACTATGCTGTCTCACCAGTCCTGTCACTATGCTGTCTCACCAGTCCTGTCACTATGCTGTCCCACCAGTCCTGTCACTATGCTGTCTCACCAGTCCTGTCACTATGCTGTCTCAGGGTTATTAGCTGTCCCACCAGTCCTGTCACTATGCTGTCTCACCAGTCCTGTCACTATGCTGTCCCACCAGTCCTGTCACTATGCTGTCCCACCAGTCCTGTCACTATGCTGTCTCAGGGTTATTAGCTGTCCCACCAGCCCTGTCACTATGCTGTCTCAGGGTTATTAGCTGTCCCACCAGTCCTGTCACTATGCTGTCTCAGGGCTATTAGCTGGTCCCACCAGCCCTGTCACTATGCTGTCCAGGGCTATTAGCTGTCCCACCAGTCCTGTCACTATGCTGTCCCACCAGTCCTGTCACTGTGTCCCCACCAGTCCTGTCACTATGTTGTCCCACCAGTCCTGTTAATATGCTGTCTCAGGGCTATGTCCCAAGCCCTGTCAATTTTGCTGTTAAGCCCTGTCACTATGCTGTCTCACCAGTCCTGTCACTATGCTGTCTCACCAGTCCTGTCACTATGCTGTCCCACCAGTCCTGTCACTATGCTGTCCCACCAGTCCTGTCACTATGCTGTCTCAGGGTTATTAGCTGTCCCACCAGCCCTGTCACTATGCTGTCTCATGGTTATTAGCTATCCCACCAGCCCTGTCACTATAATGTCTGTCTGTCCCACCAGTCCTGTCACTATGCTGTCTCAGGGTTATTAGCTGTCCCACCAGTCCTGTCACTATGCTGTCTCAGGGCTATTAGCTGTCCCACCAGCCCTGTCAATTTGCTGTTCCACCAGCCCTGTCACTATGCTGTCTCACCAGTTCTGTCACTATGCTGTCTCACCAGTCCTGTCACTATGCTGTCCCACCAGTCCTGTCACTATGCTGTCTCACCAGTCCTGTCACTATGCTGTCTCACCAGTCCTGTCACTATGCTGTCCCACCAGCCCTGTCACTATGCTGTCTCAGGGCTATTAGCTGTCCCACCAGTCCTGTCACTATGCTGTCCCACCAGCCCTGTCACTATGCTGTCTCAGGGCTATTAGCTGTCTCACCAGTCCTGTCACTATGCTGTCTCACCAGTCCTGTCACTATGCTGTTCCACCAGTCCTGTCACTATGCTGTCTCAGGGCTATTAGCTGTCCCACCAGCCCTGTCAATTAGCTGTCCCACCAGTCCTGTCACTATGCTGTCTCACCAGTCCTGTCACTATGCTGTCCCAACAGCCCTGTCACTATGCTGTCTCACCAGTCCTGTCACTATGCTGTCCCACCAGTCCTGTCACTATGCTGTCCCACCAGTCCTGTCACTATGCTGTCCCACCAGTCCTGTCACTATGCTGTCTCAGGGTTATTAGCTGTCCCACCAGCCCTGTCACTATGCTGTCTCACCAGTCCTGTCACTATGCTGTCTCACCAGTCCTGTCACTATGCTGTCCCACCAGTCCTGTCACTATGCTGTCCCACCAGTCCTGTCACTATGCTGTCTCACCAGTCCTGTCACTATGCTGTCTCAGGGTTATTAGCTGTCCCACCAGTCCTGTCACTATGCTGTCTCACCAGTCCTGTCACTATGCTGTCCCACCAGTCCTGTCACTATGCTGTCCTCCTGTCACTTGCTGTCTCAGGTTATTAGCTGTCCCACCAGCCCTGTCACTATGCTGTCTCAGGGTTATTAGCTGTCCCACCAGTCCTGTCACTATGCTGTCTCAGGGTCTCCCACCAGTCCTGTCACTATGCTGTCTCAGGGCTGTCTGTCCCACCAGCCCTGTCACTATGCTGTCTCACCAGTCCTGTCACTATGCTGTCTCACCAGTCCTGTCACTATGCTGTCTCAGGGTTATTAGCTGTCCCACCAGTCCTGTCACTATGCTGTCTCACCAGTCCTGTCACTATGCTGTCCCACCAGTCCTGTCACTATGCTGTCCCACCAGTCCTGTCACTATGCTGTCTCAGGGTTATTAGCTGTCCCACCAGTCCTTGTCACTATGCTGTCTCAGGCCTATTAGCTGTCCCACCAGCCCTGTCACTATGCTGTCTCCACCAGTCCTGTCACTATGCTGTCTCACCAGTCCTGTCACTATGCTGTCTCAGGGCTATTAGCTGTCCCACCAGTCCTGTCACTATGCTCCCACCAGTCCTGTCACTATGCTGTCCCACCAGTCCTGTCACTATGTTGTCCCACCAGTCCTGTTAATATGCTGTCTCAGGGCTATTAGCTGTCCCACCAGCCCTGTCAATTTGCTGTTCGACCAGCCCTGTCACTATGCTGTCTCACCAGTCCTGTCACTATGCTGTCTCACCAGTCCTGTCACTATGCTGTCCCACCAGTCCTGTCACTATGCTGTCCCACCAGTCCTGTCACTATGCTGTCTCAGGCTATTAGCTGTCCCACCAGCCCTGTCACTATGCTGTCTCAGGGTTATTAGCCATCCCACCAGCCCTGTCACTATGCTGTCCGGGCTATTAGCTGTCCCACCAGCCCTGTCACTATGCTGTCTCACCAGTCCTGTCAGCCATGCTGTCTCACCAGTCCTGTCACTATGCTGTCTCAGGGTTATTAGCTGTCCCACCAGCCCTGTCACTATGCTGTCTCACCAGCCCTGTCACTATGCTGTCTCACCAGTCCTGTCACTATGCTGTCCCACCAGCCTGGCTCACTTATGCTGTCCCACCAGCCCTGTCACTATGCTGTCTCACCAGTCCTGTCACTATGCTGCTGTCTCACCAGTCCTGTCACTATGCTGTCTCAGGGCTATTAGCTGTCCCACCAGTCCTGTCACTATGCTGTCTCACCAGTCCTGTCACTATGCTGTCCCACCAGTCCTGTCACTATGCTGTCCCACCAGTCCTGTCACTATGCTGTCTCAGGGTTATTAGCTGTCCCACCAGCCCTGTCACTATGCTGTCTCAGGGTTATTAGCTGTCCCACCAGTCCTGTCACTATGCTGTCTCAGGGTTATTAGCTGTCCCACCAGTCCTGTCACTATGCTGTCTCACCAGTCCTGTCACTATGCTGTCCCACCAGTCCTGTCACTATGCTGTCCCACCAGTCCTGTCACTATGCTGTCTCAGGGTTATTAGTTCCCACCAGCCCTGTCACTATGCTGTCTCAGGGTTATTAGCTGTCCCACCAGTCCTGTCACTATGCTGTCTCAGGGTTATTAGCTGTCCCACCAGTCCTGTCACTATGCTGTCTCAGGGCTATTAGCTGTCCCACCAGCCCTGTCACTATGCTGTCTCACCAGTCCTGTCACTATGCTGTCTCACCAGTCCTGTCACTATGCTGTCTCAGGGGTTATTAGCTGTCCCACCAGTCCTGTCACTATGCTGTCTCACCAGTCCTTGTCACTATGCTGTCACACCAGTCCTGTCACTATGCTGTCCCACCAGTCCTGTCACTATGTTGTCTCAGGGTTATTAGCTGTCCCACCAGCCCTGTCACTATGCTGTCTCAGGGTTATTAGCTGTCCCACCAGTCCTGTCACTATGCTGTCTCAGGGCTATTAGCTGTCCCACCAGCCCTGTCACTATGCTGTCTCACCAGTCCTGTCACTATGCTGTCTCACCAGTCCTGTCACGCCTATGCTGTCTCAGGGCTATTAGCTGTCCCACCAGTCCTGTCACTATGCTGTCCCACCAGTCCTGTCACTATGCTGTCCCACAAGTCCTGTCACTATGTTGTCCCACCAGTCCTGTTAATATGCTGTCTCAGGGCTATTAGCTGTCCCACCAGCCCTGTCAATTTGCTGTTCGACCAGCCCTGTCACTATGCTGTCTCACCAGTCCTGTCACTATGCTGTCTCACCAGTCCTGTCACTATGCTGTCCCACCAGTCCTGTCACTTATGCTGTCCCACCAGTCCTGTCACTATGTTGTCCCACCAGTCCTGTCACTATGCTGTCCCACCAGTCCTGTCACTTATGCTGTCTCAGGGTTATTAGCTCCCACCAGCCCTGTCACTATGCTGTCTCAGGGTTATTAGCTGTCCCACCAGTCCTGTCACTATGCTGTCTCAGGGTTATTAGCTGTCCCACCAGTCCTGTCACTATGCTGTCTCACCAGTCCTGTCACTATGCTGTCCCACCAGTCCTGTCACTATGCTGTCTCAGGGTTATTAGCTGTCCCACCAGCCCTGTCACTATGCTGTCTCAGGGTTATTAGCTGTCCCACCAGTCCTGTCACTATGCTGTCTCAGGGTTATTAGCTGTCCCACCAGTCCTGTCACTATGCTGTCTCAGGGCTATTAGCTGTCCCACCAGCCCTGTCACTATGCTGTCTCACCAGTCCTGTCACTATGCTGTCTCACCAGTCCTGTCACTATGCTGTCTCAGGGTTATTAGCTGTCCCACCAGTCCTGTCACTATGCTGTCTCACCAGTCCTGTCACTATGCTGTCCCACCAGTCCTGTCACTATGCTGTCCCACCAGTCCTGTCACTATGCTGTCTCAGGGTTATTAGCTGTCCCACCAGTCCTGTCACTATGCTGTCTCAGGCCTATTAGCTGTCCCACCAGCCCTGTCACTATGCTGTCTCACCAGTCCTGTCACTATGCTGTCTCACCAGTCCTGTCACTATGCTGTCTCAGGGCTATTAGCTGTCCCACCAGTCCTGTCACTATGCTGTCCCACCAGTCCTGTCACTATGCTGTCCCACCAGTCCTGTCACTATGTTGTCCCACCAGTCCTGTTAATATGCTGTCTCAGGGCTATTAGCTGTCCCACCAGCCCTGTCAATTTGCTGTTCGACCAGCCCTGTCACTATGCTGTCTCACCAGTCCTGTCACTATGCTGTCTCACCAGTCCTGTCACTATGCTGTCCCACCAGTCCTGTCACTATGCTGTCCCACCAGTCCTGTCACTATGCTGTCTCAGGGTTATTAGCTGTCCCACCAGCCCTGTCACTATGCTGTCTCAGGGTTATTAGCTATCCCACCAGCCCTGTCACTATGCTGTCTCGGGGTTATTAGCTGTCCCACCAGCCCTGTCACTATGCTGTCTCACCAGTCCTGTCACTATGCTGTCTCACCAGTCCTGTCACTATGCTGTCTCAGGGTTATTAGCTGTCCCACCAGCCCTGTCACTATGCTGTCTCACCAGCCCTGTCACTATGCTGTCTCACCAGTCCTGTCACTATGCTGTCCCACCAGCCCTGTCACTATGCTGTCCCACCAGCCCTGTCACTATGCTGTCTCACCAGTCCTGTCACTATGCTGTCTCACCAGTCCTGTCACTATGCTGTCTCAGGGCTATTAGCTGTCCCACCAGTCCTGTCACTATGCTGTCTCACCAGTCCTGTCACTATGCTGTCCCACCAGTCCTGTCACTATGCTGTCCCACCAGTCCTGTCACTATGCTGTCTCAGGGTTATTAGCTGTCCCACCAGCCCTGTCACTATGCTGTCTCAGGGTTATTAGCTGTCCCACCAGTCCTGTCACTATGCTGTCTCAGGGTTATTAGCTGTCCCACCAGTCCTGTCACTATGCTGTCTCACCAGTCCTGTCACTATGCTGTCCCACCAGTCCTGTCACTATGCTGTCCCACCAGTCCTGTCACTATGCTGTCTCAGGGTTATTAGCTGTCCCACCAGCCCTGTCACTATGCTGTCTCAGGGTTATTAGCTGTCCCACCAGTCCTGTCACTATGCTGTCTCAGGGTTATTAGCTGTCCCACCAGTCCTGTCACTATGCTGTCTCAGGGCTATTAGCTGTCCCACCAGCCCTGTCACTATGCTGTCTCACCAGTCCTGTCACTATGCTGTCTCACCAGTCCTGTCACTATGCTGTCTCAGGGTTATTAGCTGTCCCACCAGTCCTGTCACTATGCTGTCTCACCAGTCCTGTCACTATGCTGTCACACCAGTCCTGTCACTATGCTGTCCCACCAGTCCTGTCACTATGCTGTCTCAGGGTTATTAGCTGTCCCACCAGCCCTGTCACTATGCTGTCTCAGGGTTATTAGCTGTCCCACCAGTCCTGTCACTATGCTGTCTCAGGGCTATTAGCTGTCCCACCAGCCCTGTCACTATGCTGTCTCACCAGTCCTGTCACTATGCTGTCTCACCAGTCCTGTCACTATGCTGTCTCAGGGCTATTAGCTGTCCCACCAGTCCTGTCACTATGCTGTCCCACCAGTCCTGTCACTATGCTGTCCCACAAGTCCTGTCACTATGTTGTCCCACCAGTCCTGTTAATATGCTGTCTCAGGGCTATTAGCTGTCCCACCAGCCCTGTCAATTTGCTGTTCGACCAGCCCTGTCACTATGCTGTCTCACCAGTCCTGTCACTATGCTGTCTCACCAGTCCTGTCACTATGCTGTCCCACCAGTCCTGTCACTATGCTGTCCCACCAGTCCTGTCACTATGCTGTCCCACCAGTCCTGTCACTATGCTGTCCCACCAGTCCTGTCACTATGCTGTCTCAGGGTTATTAGCTGTCCCACCAGCCCTGTCACTATGCTGTCTCAGGGTTATTAGCTGTCCCACCAGTCCTGTCACTATGCTGTCTCAGGGTTATTAGCTGTCCCACCAGTCCTGTCACTATGCTGTCTCACCAGTCCTGTCACTATGCTGTCCCACCAGTCCTGTCACTATGCTGTCCCACCAGTCCTGTCACTATGCTGTCTCAGGGTTATTAGCTGTCCCACCAGCCCTGTCACTATGCTGTCTCAGGGTTATTAGCTGTCCCACCAGTCCTGTCACTATGCTGTCTCAGGGTTATTAGCTGTCCCACCAGTCCTGTCACTATGCTGTCTCAGGGCTCTGTCCCACCAGCCCTGTCACTATGCTGTCTCACCAGTCCTGTCACTATGCTGTCTCACCAGTCCTGTCACTATGCTGTCTCAGGGTTATTAGCTGTCCCACCAGTCCTGTCACTATGCTGTCTCACCAGTCCTGTCACTATGCTGTCACACCAGTCCTGTCACTATGCTGTCCCACCAGTCCTGTCACTATGCTGTCTCAGGGTTATTAGCTGTCCCACCAGCCCTGTCACTATGCTGTCTCAGGGTTATTAGCTGTCCCACCAGTCCTGTCACTATGCTGTCTCAGGGCTATTAGCTGTCCCACCAGCCCTGTCACTATGCTGTCTCACCAGTCCTGTCACTATGCTGTCTCACCAGTCCTGTCACTATGCTGTCTCAGGGTTATTAGCTGTCCCACCAGTCCTGTCACTATGCTGTCTCACCAGTCCTGTCACTATGCTGTCCCACCAGTCCTGTCACTATGCTGTCCCACCAGTCCTGTCACTATGCTGTCTCAGGGTTATTAGCTGTCCCACCAGCCCTGTCACTATGCTGTCTCAGGGTTATTAGCTGTCCCACCAGTCCTGTCACTATGCTGTCTCAGGGCTATTAGCTGTCCCACCAGCCCTGTCACTATGCTGTCTCACCAGTCCTGTCACTATGCTGTCTCACCAGTCCTGTCACTATGCTGTCTCAGGGCTATTAGCTGTCCCACCAGTCCTGTCACTATGCTGTCCCACCAGTCCTGTCACTATGTTGTCACACCAGTCCTGTTAATATGCTGTCTCAGGGCTATTAGCTGTCCCACCAGCCCTGTCAATTTGCTGTTCGACCAGCCCTGTCACTATGCTGTCTCACCAGTCCTGTCACTATGCTGTCTCACCAGTCCTGTCACTATGCTGTCCCACCAGTCCTGTCACTATGCTGTCCCACCAGTCCTGTCACTATGCTGTCCCACCAGTCCTGTCACTATGCTGTCTCAGGGTTATTAGCTGTCCCACCAGCCCTGTCACTATGCTGTCTCAGGGTTTTTAGCTATCCCACCAGCCCTGTCACTATGCTGTCTCGGGGTTATTAGCTGTCCCACCAGCCCTGTCACTATGCTGTCTCACCAGTCCTGTCACTATGCTGTCTCACCAGTCCTGTCACTATGCTGTCTCAGGGTTATTAGCTGTCCCACCAGCCCTGTCACTATGCTGTCTCACCAGCCCTGTCACTATGCTGTCTCACCAGTCCTGTCACTATGCTGTCCCACCAGCCCTGTCACTATGCTGTCCCACCAGCCCTGTCACTATGCTGTCTCACCAGTCCTGTCACTATGCTGTCTCACCAGTCCTGTCACTATGCTGTCTCAGGGCTATTAGCTGTCCCACCAGTCCTGTCACTATGCTGTCTCACCAGTCCTGTCACTATGCTGTCCCACCAGTCCTGTCACTATGCTGTCCCACCAGTCCTGTCACTATGCTGTCTCAGGGTTATTAGCTGTCCCACCAGCCCTGTCACTATGCTGTCTCAGGGTTATTAGCTGTCCCATCAGTCCTGTCACTATGCTGTCTCAGGGTTATTAGCTGTCCCACCAGTCCTGTCACTATGCTGTCTCAGGGCTATTAGCTGTCCCACCAGCCCTGTCACTATGCTGTCTCACCAGTCCTGTCACTATGCTGTCTCACCAGTCCTGTCACTATGCTGTCTCAGGGTTATTAGCTGTCCCACCAGCCCTGTCACTATGCTGTCTCACCAGCCCTGTCACTATGCTGTCTCACCAGTCCTGTCACTATGCTGTCCCACCAGCCCTGTCACTATGCTGTCCCACCAGCCCTGTCACTATGCTGTCTCACCAGTCCTGTCACTATGATGTCTCACCAGTCCTGTCACTATGCTGTCTCAGGGCTATTAGCTGTCCCACCAGTCCTGTCACTATGCTGTCCCACCAGTCCTGTCACTATGCTGTCCCACCAGTCCTGTCACTATGTTGTCCCACCAGTCCTGTTAATATGCTGTCTCAGGGCTATTAGCTGTCCCACCAGCCCTGTCAATTTGCTGTTCGACCAGCCCTGTCACTATGCTGTCTCACCAGTCCTGTCACTATGCTGTCTCACCAGTCCTGTCACTATGCTGTCCCACCAGTCCTGTCACTATGCTGTCCCACCAGTCCTGTCACTATGCTGTCCCACCAGTCCTGTCACTATGCTGTCCCACCAGTCCTGTCACTATGCTGTCTCAGGGTTATTAGCTGTCCCACCAGCCCTGTCACTATGCTGTCTCAGGGTTATTAGCTGTCCCACCAGTCCTGTCACTATGCTGTCTCAGGGCTATTAGCTGTCCCACCAGTCCTGTCACTATGCTGTCTCACCAGTCCTGTCACTATGCTGTCCCACCAGTCCTGTCACTATGCTGTCCCACCAGTCCTGTCACTATGCTGTCTCAGGGTTATTAGCTGTCCCACCAGCCCTGTCACTATGCTGTCTCAGGGTTATTAGCTGTCCCACCAGTCCTGTCACTATGCTGTCTCAGGGTTATTAGCTGTCCCACCAGTCCTGTCACTATGCTGTCTCAGGGCTATTAGCTGTCCCACCAGCCCTGTCACTATGCTGTCTCACCAGTCCTGTCACTATGCTGTCTCACCAGTCCTGTCACTATGCTGTCTCAGGGTTATTAGCTGTCCCACCAGTCCTGTCACTATGCTGTCCCACCAGTCCTGTCACTATGCTGTCCCACCAGTCCTGTCACTATGCTGTCTCAGGGTTATTAGCTGTCCCACCAGCCCTGTCACTATGCTGTCTCAGGGTTATTAGCTGTCCCACCAGTCCTGTCACTATGCTGTCTCAGGGTTATTAGCTGTCCCACCAGTCCTGTCACTATGCTGTGTCACCAGTCCTGTCACTATGCTGTCCCACCAGCCCTGTCACTATGCTGTCTCACCAGCCCTGTCACTATGCTGTCTCATCAGTCCTGTCACTATGCTGTCCCACCAGTCCTGTCACTATGCTGTCTCACCAGTCCTGTCACTATACTGTCTCAGGGTTATTAGCTGTCCCACCAGTCCTGTCACTATGCTGTCTCACCAGTCCTGTCACTATGCTGTCCCACCAGTCCTGTCACTATGCTGTCCCACCAGTCCTGTCACTATGCTGTCTCAGGGTTATTAGCTGTCCCACCAGTCCTGTCACTATGCTGTCTCAGGGTTATTAGCTGTCCCACCAGCCCTGTCACTATGCTGTCTCAGGGTTATTAGCTGTCCCACCAGTCCTGTCACTATGCTGTCTCAGGGCTATTAGCTGTCCCACCAGCCCTGTCACTATGCTGTCTCAGGGTTATTAGCTGTCCCATTTTAATGCTTGTTTTGGAACCTGGATTGGATACTAATGGATGGGTGTTTTGCTGAGATGTTTGGCTACTGTTTTTAGAACTACATCTGGCAACCACTGAATTGTCTTTATGCTGGGGACAGGTTATGGATTCGATTTGTTCATAAAAGCCTGTATCACAATTGATCAATCTAAAGAATTAAGACCAATTTCCTGATTGGAGGTATCACGTTCGGGATTAAATTGATTAAATTGATTACGAAAACTAACACATCTGGTAAATATAGTAATATTCTAACGCATCTGGTAAATACACTTCTGACTGTGGGAAGATCCCAACTGTTTATTTCCTCGCGTCTTCTCTCCACTCGCCTCCTTCTCAAACCCCATTGGATGAGAGAGCCAGAGGTCCCGCCTATCTGACTTTCCCTACAATGAGTTTTGAGAAGAAGGAGAGAGGCGCGAGGGAAACAATGAAGATTTGTCAGTTGACATTTGCGCCCGCTTTATGGAGTCTGTCACGTGACGAGCGTCCAGTTTGCGTTGATAAACACGGAAGTGGGACTGAAATGTGAAAACAAATCTTTGCCGCATTGCCTCACAAAGTGTTATGACACAGTCGTTACCGATTCTTTTTAAAACGTGCACAATCTTAGTTTACGCGATTTCTGCTGTTATTTTGAATTAATCGTAATTATTTATAGTTCTGCTGTAGAGTAGATTAGCACAATGAAGAACTGTATTGCTGCTGTGATAACACTATGCATTGTAATGCAGGTGAATGACGCTTTGGTTTTCGAGAAAACGCGCACGGCATATTCTGCAAAGGCGAG
>NW_027036976.1:10000-15000 GCF_034236695.1 Oncorhynchus nerka | reverse complement strand
ACACCTCAATGTAAACAGTATATTCCATAATTCTCAGGAGTTAGAGTCACTTACATCATCACCCCGCTGTCCTTTGTCCCCATTGGCTCCTTTTGGGCCCAGTGTACCCTATCAGAAGATGACATGATAACATGACATATGATTTGATACACAGTAGTCCTCACACATCTACACTAACTCATGTACACACTAATTAATGTACACACTAATTAATGTGCCACACTAACTAATGTACACATCCACACTAACACATGTACACACTAACACATTACACACTAACTCATATACACTAACTCATGTACACACTAACTAATGTACACACTGACTCATGTACACTAACTCATGTACACTAACTAATAGCCACACTAACTCATGTACACACTAACTAATGTACACATGACAATGCACACTAACTCATACACTAACTCATACACTAACTAATACACTAACTCATACACTAACTCATACACTAACTCATACACTAACTCATGTACACACTAACACATGTACACACACTAACTCATAATACACACTAACTCATACTTTAATAACTCATGTACACACTAACTCATGTACACACTATAACTAACTCATGTACACACTAACTCATGTACACACTAACTCACACTAACTCTGTACACACAACTCATGTACACACTAACTCACACTAACTCATGTACACACACATAACACATGTACACACTAACTCATGTACACACTAACACACTAACTCATGTACACACACACTAACACCATGTACACACTAACTCATGTACACACTAACTCATGTAACTAATGTGCACACAACTCAGCACATGTACACACTAACTCATGTGCCTGCAGACTAATGTACACACTACTAACTCTAATGTACACACTAACTCATGTACACACTAACTCATAACACAACTCATGCACACACTAACACATGTACACACTAACTCATGTACACACTAACTAATGTACACACTAACTCATGCACACACACACTAACACATGTACACACTAACTCATGTACATGTAACACTGACATGTACTAACGTACACACTAATGTACACATAACTCATGTACACACTAACTCATGTACACACATAACTCATGTACACTACTAACTCATGTACACATAACTCATGTACACACACACTAACTCATGTACACACACACTAACTCATGTACACACTAACTCATGTACACACTAACTCATGTACACACTAACTCATCAGTACACACACACTAACACATGTACACACTAACTCATGTACATGTACACACTAAACTCATGTACACACTAACACATGTACACACTAACACTAACACAACTCATGTACACACTCACTAACTCATGTACACACACTAACTCATGTACACACACTAACTCATGTACACACTAACTCTATAATACACACTAACTCATGTACACACTAACTCATGTACACACTAACTCACACACTAACTCATGTACACACTAACTCACACACACAGTAACTCATGTACACACACACTAACTCATGTACACACTAACTCATGTACACACTAACATGCACACACACTACTCATGTACACACTAACTCATGTACACTAACTCATGTACACACTAACTCATGTACACACACTAACACATGTACACACTAACTCATGTTTTATGTACACACTGACTCATGTACACTAACACATGTACACTAACACATGTACACACTAACTCATGTACACACTCCTAACTCATGTACACACACTAACTCATGTACACTAACTCAACTGTACCACTAACTCATGTACACCTAACTCACACACTAACTCATGTACACACTAACTCATGTACACACTAACTCATGTACACACTAACTCATGTAACTCTCATGTACACACTGACACTAACTCATGTACACACTAACTCATGTACACACTAACTCATGTACACTAACTCATGTACACACTAACACTAACTCATGTACACACTAACTCATGAACACACTAACTCATGTACACTAACTCATGTACACACTAACTCATGTACACACACTAACTCATGTACACACACACTAACTCATGTACACACTAACTCATGTACACACTAACTCATGTACACACTAACTCATGTACACTAACTCACACTAACTCATGTACACACTAACTCATGTACACACTAACTCATGTACACACTAACTCATGTACACACTAACTCATGTACACACTAACTCATGTACACACACACTAACTCATGTACACACACACTAACTCATGTACACACTAACTCATGTACACACTAACTCATGTACACACTAACTCATGTACACACTAACTCATGTACACACTAACTCATGTACACACTAACTCATGTACACACTAACTCACACTAACTCATGTACACACTAACTCATGTACACACTAACTCATGTACACACTAACTCATGTACACACTAACTCATGTACACACTAACTCATGTACACACACACTAACTCATGTACACACTAACTCATGTACACACTAACTCATGTACACACACACTAACTCATGTACACACTAACTCATGTACACACTAACTCATGTACACACTAACTCATGTACACACACACTAACTCATGTACACACTAACTCATGTACACACTAACTCATGTACACACTAACTCATGTACACACTAACTCATGTCGTCTTGCTGTGAGATGATCTTCCTGCATCAAACTGGCTCAAATGAAGAGCTGTACCTTGATTCCGGGCAGTCCGTAGTTACGGGTCGTCTAGGTTCTCCGTCTTTCCCCTGATCTCCCTTAAACAGAAAATACACTGTCAACATCATCATGTTAACAACTATGTCGCCCAGCTCAAGTCACCATGGTAACAACAGTACAACAGGAAGTCATCTTACTGTACCTTAGTTCCTTTGGTTCCGTATGGACCAGGATCTCCCTTAGGACCGCCGTCTCCCTGTGAGCCCTACAACCAGAACACGCTACTTTAAACACAGAACAATGGAACATAGAACAATAGAACACAGAAGTCAGACTATAGAACATGGAACATAGAACAACAGAACACAAAAGTCAGAATATAGAACACGGAACAATGGAACATCGAACAACAGAACACAAAAGTCAGAATATAGAACCCAAACATCAAAGTGTTCTAGAGCCCCTGAGGTTTCCTGATGAAAAACAGCAGAGCTTCACCACATCACAGAGTTCTACTACTTGTTAACCACCAGAGCATACAGCCCCAGTGAGTGGCCCCTACACCCATAACTACATGTGGCTAAAATGTGTGTGTGTGTGTGTGTGTGTGTGTGTGTGTGTGTGTGTGTGTGTGTGTGTGTGTGTGTGTGTGTGTGTGTGTGTGTGTGTGTGTGTGTGTGTGTGTGTGTGTGTGTGTGTGTGTGTGTGTGTGTGTGTGTGTGTGTGTCGTGGACCAAGCTGCTTAATCAGAATAACTGTGTTTACATTCTCTGTTAGCAGAATGTTTATAAACTAACCCCTGGGGGGATTAGTTTATACATACTGTAAACACACACACACACACACACACACACACACACACACACACAAACACACACACACACACACAGTTCATTCAGAAAGTATTCAGACCCCTTGACTTTTTCCACATTTTGTTACATTACAGCCTTAATAATAATAACACACAATACTCCATAATGACATCACAATACTCCATAATGACATCACAATACCCCATAATGACATCACAATACCCCATAATGACATCACAATACCCCATAATGACATCACAATACCCCATAATGACATCACAATACCCCATAATGACATCACAATACCCCATAATGACATCACAATACCCCATAATGACATCACAATACTCCATAATGACATCACAATACCCCATAATGACATCACAATACCCATAATGACATCACAATACCCCATAATGACATCACAATACTCCATAATGACATCACAATACTCCATAATGACATCACAATACCCCATAATGACAACACAATACTCCATAATGACATCACAATACTCCATAATGACAACACAATACTCCATAATGACATCACAATACTCCATAATGACAACACAATACTCCATAATGACATCACAATACTCCATAATGACATCACAATACTCCATAATGACATCACAATACTCCATAATGACAACACAATAATAATGACATCACAATACTCCATAATGACATCACAATACTCCATAATGACATCACAATACTCCATAATGACAACACAATACTCCATAATGACATCACAATACTCCATAATGACAACACAATACTCCATAATGACATCACAATACTCCATAATGACATCACAATACTCCATAATGACATCACAATACTCCATAATGACATCACAATACTCCATAATGACAACACAATACTCCATAATGACATCACAATACTCCATAATGACAACACAATACTCCATAATGACATCACAATACTCCATAATGACATCACAATACTCCATAATGACATCACAATACTCCACAATGACATCACAATACTCCATAATGACATCACAATACTCCATAATGACATCACAATACTCCATAATGACATCACAATACCCCATAATGACATCACAATACCCCATAATGACATCACAATACCCCATAATGACATCACAATACCCCATAATGACATCACAATACTCCATAATGACATCACAATACTCCATAATGACATCACAATACTCCATAATGACATCGCAATACCCCATAATGACATCACAATACCCCATAATGACATCACAATACCCCATAATGACATCACAATACTCCATAATGACATCACAATACCCCATAATGACATCACAATACCCCATAATGATATCACAATACTCCATAATGACATCACAATACCCCATAATGACATCACAATACCCCATAATGATATCACAATACTCCATAATGACATCCACAATAATAATGACATCACAATACCCCATAATGACATCACAATACCCCATAATGACATCACAATACCCCATAATGACATCACAATACTCC
>NW_027036976.1:0-5000 GCF_034236695.1 Oncorhynchus nerka | reverse complement strand
CACTAGCTATGATGACCAGGTTAGCACACTGAGCTCAATCCTAGGCATTAACCTGGGGAGCTAACAAAAGTCTTTAGGTCTTCGTGTGTGTGTGTGTGTGTGTGTGTTTGTGTGTGTGTGTGTGCGTGTGTGTTTGTGTGTGTGTGTGTGTGTCTGTGTGTGTGTGTGTGTGTGTGTGTGTGTGTGTGTGTGTGTGTGTGTGTGTGTGTGTGTGTGTGTGTGTGTGTGTGTGTGTGTGTGTGAGCCCCACCTTGGATCCGAGGTCTCCTACTGGTCCTTTGGGACCTCCTTTAGCCTGCAGACAAAACACATCAACAGTGATGTCATCATGGGTCATACCGCTATGTCACTCAGAGAGCCTTCATAGAACACAACAACCTGTTATAAAGGGGTCATCGTGGGTCATACCGCTATGTCACTCAGAGAGCCTTCATAGAACACAACAACCTGTTATAAAGGGGTCATCGTGGGTCATACCGCTATGTCACTCAGAGAGCCTTCATAGAACACAACAACCTGTTATAAAGGGGTCATCGTGGGTCATACCGCTATGTCACTCAGAGAGCCTTCATAGAACACAACAACCTGTTATAAAGGGGTCATCGTGGGTCATACCGCTATGTCACTCAGAGAGCCTTCATAGAACACAACAACCTGTTATAAAGGGCTCATCGTGGGTCATACCGCTATGTCACTCAGAGAGCCTTCATAGAACACAACAACCTGTTATAAAGGGGTCATCGTGGGTCATAGCGCTATGTCACTCAGAGAGCCTTCATAGAACACAACAACCTGTTATAAAGGGTCATCGTGGTCATACCCGCTATGTCACTCAGAGAGCCTTCATAGAACACAACAACCTGTTATAAAGGGGTCATCGTGGGTCATACCGCTATGTCACTCAGAGAGCCTTCATAGAACACAACAACCTGTTATAAAGGGGTCATCGTGGGTCATACCGCTATGTCACTCAGAGAGCCTTCATAGAACACAACAACCTGTTATAAAGGGGTCATCGTGGGTCATACCGCTATGTCACTCAGAGAGCCTTCATAGAACACAACAACCTGTTATAAAGGGGTCATCGTGGGTCATACCGCTATGTCACTCAGAGAGCCTTCATAGAACACAACAACCTGTTATAAAGGGGTCATCGTGGGTCATAGCGCTATGTCACTCAGAGAGCCTTCATAGAACACAACAACCTGTTATAAAGGGGTCATTGTGGGTCATAGCGCTATGTCACTCAGAGAGCCTTCATAGAACACAACAACCTGTTATAAAGGGGTCATCGTGGGTCATACATATGTCACTCAGAGAGCCTTCATAGAACACAACAACCTGTTATAAAGGGGTCATCGTGGGTCATACCGCTATGTCACTCAGAGAGCCTTCATAGAACACAACAACCTGTTATAAAGGGGTCATCGTGGGTCATAGCGCTATGTCACTCAGAGAGCCTTCATAGAACACAACAACCTGTTATAAAGGGGTCATCGTGGGTCATAGCGCTATGTCACTCAGAGAGCCTTCGTAGAACACAACAACCTGTTATAAAGGGGTCATCGTGGGTCATACCGCTATGTCACTCAGAGAGCCTTCGTAGAACACAACAACCTGTTATAAAGGGGTCATCGTGGGTCATACCGCTATGTCACTCAGAGAGCCTTCATAGAACACAACAACCTGTTATAAAGGGGTCATCGTGGGTCATACCGCTATGTCACACAGAGAGCCTTCATAGAACACAACAACCTGTTATAAAGGGGTCATCGTGGGTCATACCGCTATGTCACTCAGAGAGCCTTCATAGAACACAACAACCTGTTATAAAGGGGTCATCGTGGGTCATACCGCTATGTCACTCAGAGAGCCTTCATAGAACGCAACAACCTGTTATAAAGGGGTCATCGTGGGTCATACCGCTATGTCACTCAGAGAGCCTTCATAGAACCCAACAACCTGTTATAAAGGGGTCATCGTGGGTCATACCGCTATGTCACTCAGAGAGCCTTCATAGAACACAACAACCTGTTATAAAGGGGTCATCGTGGGTCATACCGCTATGTCACTCAGAGAGCCTTCATAGAACACAACAACCTGTTATAAAGGGGTCATCGTGGGTCATACCGCTATGCCACTCAGAGAGCCTTCATAGAACACAAAGACCTGTTATAAAGGGGTCATCGTGGGTCATACCGCTATGTCACTCAGAGAGCCTTCATAGAACACAACAACCTGTTATAAAGGGGTCATCGTGGGTCATACCGCTATGTCACTCAGAGAGCCTTCATAGAACACAACAACCTGCTATAAAGGGGTCATCGTGGGTCATACCGCTATGTCACTCAGAGAGCCTTCATAGAACACAACAACCTGTTATAAAGGGCTCATCGTGGGTCATACCGCTATGTCACTCAGAGAGCCTTCATAGAACACAACAACCTGTTATAAAGGGGTCATCGTGGGTCATACCACTATGTCACTCAGAGAAACCTTCATAGAACACAACAACCTGTTATAAAGGGGTCATCGTGGGTCATACCGCTATGTCACTCAGAGAGCCTTCATAGAACACAACAACCTGTTATAAAGGGCTCATCGTGGGTCATACCGCTATGTCACTCAGAGAGCCTTCATAGAACACAACAACCTGTTATAAAGGGGTCATCGTGGGTCATACCACTATGTCACTCAGAGAGCCTTCATAGAACACAACAACCTGTTATAAAGGGGTCATCGTGGGTCATACCGCTATGTCACTCAGAGAGCCTTCATAGAACACAACAACCTGTTATAAAGGGGTCATCGTGGGTCATACCGCTATGTCACTCAGAGAGCCTTCATAGAACACAACAACCTGTTATAAAGGGGTCATCGTGGGTCATACCGCTATGTCACTCAGAGAGCCTTCATAGAACACAACAACCTGTTATAAAGGGGTCATCGTGGGTCATACCGCTATGTCACTCAGAGAGCCTTCATAGAACACAACAACCTGTTATAAAGGGGTCATCGTGGGTCATACCGCTATGTCACTCAGAGAGCCTTCATAGAACACAACAACCTGTTATAAAGGGGTCATCGTGGGTCATACCGCTATGTCACTCAGAGAGCCTTCATAGAACACAACAACCTGTTATAAAGGGGTCATCGTGGGTCATACCGCTATGTCACTCAGAGAGCCTTCATAGAACACAACAACCTGTTATAAAGGGGTCATCGTGGGTTAGGGGGTACTTACGTTGCAGTCGAAAGAACAGCACTGAAAATCAGATGTAAAAAATAAACGTTATAAATGGCAATAAATAAATAAATAAATAAACACAGAAAGACAGATGAATGTGACTTTGTACTAATGATCACTGTAGGCAAGACATACCACATCCTTGGTCTCATTGGTCTGTAAGAGAAAGTAGATCAGAGGTTAGAGAGACTCATTTACACTTTAAAATTATAGGAGAGGGGGGGGGAGCGAGAGAGGAAGGGGAGAGGAGAGGAGAGGATGAGAGGAGAGGACGAGAGGAGAGGAGAGGAGAGGAGAGGAGAGGAGAGGAGAGGAGAGGAGAGGAAGCGGAGAGGAGAGGAGAGGAGAGGAGAGGAGAGGAGAGGAGAGGAAGGGGAGAGGAGAGGAGAGGACAGGAGAGGAGAGGAGAGGAGAGGAGAGGAGAGGAGAGGAAGGGGAGAGGAGAGGAGAGAAGGGGAGAGGAGAGGACAGGAGAGGAGAGGAGAGGAGAGGAGAGGAGGAGGAGAGGAGAGGAGAGGAGAGGAGAGGAGAGGACGAGAGAGAGGAGAGGGAGAGGAGAGGAGAGGAAAGCGGAGAGGAGAGGGAGAGGAGAGGAAGGGGAGAGGAGAGGGGAGAGGACAGGAGAGGAGAGGAGAGGAGAGGAGAGGAGAGGGAAGGGGGAGAGGAGAGGAGAGGAAGGGGAGAGGAGAGAGAGGAGAGGAGAGGAGAGAGAGGGAGAGGAGAGGAGAGGAGGGAGGAGGAGGGAGAGGAGGAGAGGAGAGAGAGGAGAGAGGAGGAGGAGAGGAGAGGAGAGAGGAGGGAGAGGAGAGGAGAGGAGAGGAGAGGAGAGGAGAGGAGAGGAGAGGACGAGGAGAGGAGGGAGAGGAGAGAGAGGACGAGAGGAGGTGGGAGAGGAGAGGAGAGGGCGAGAGGAGAGGAGTGGAGAGGAGAGGGAGGACGAGAGGAGAGGAGAGGAAGAGGGAGAAGGGAGCGAGGAGAGGAGTGGAGAGGAGAGGAGAGGACAGGAGGAGAGGAGAGGACGAGGAGAGGAGGAGAGGAAGGACGAGAGGAGGAAGCGAGAGGAGAGGAAGGGAGAGGAGAGGAGAGGGAAGGGAGCGGAGAGGACAGGACAGGAGAGGAGGAGAGGAGGAGGAGAGGGAGAGGCGAGGAGAGGAGAGGGAGAGAGGAGGGGAGAGGGAGGGCGAGGAGGAGAGGAGAGGAGAGGAGAGGAGAGGAGAGGAGGGCAGAGGAAGGGAGTGGAGAGGAGAGGAGAGAGACGAGAGGAGAGGAGGGAGAGAGAAGGAAGAGACGACGAGAGGAGAGGAGAGGAGAGGAAAGGAGAGAGGAGAGGAGAGGAAGGGGAGAGGAGAGGACAGGAGAGGAGAGGAGAGGAGAGGAGAGGAGAGGAGAGGAGAGGAGAGGAGAGGAGAGGAGAGGAGAGGAGAGGAGAGGAGAGGGCGAGAGGAGAGGAGTGGAGAGGAGAGGGAAGGCGAGAGGAGAGGAGTGGAAGGGAGAGGAGAGGGCGAGAGGAGAGGAGGAGAGGAGAGGAGAGGAGAGGACGAGAGGAGAGAGAGAGAGGAGAGAAGGGGAGAGGAGAGGAGAGGAAGGAGAGGAGGGAGAGGACAGGACAGGAGGAGAGAGGAGAGGGAGTAGAGGAGAGGACGAGAGGAGAGAGAGGAGAGGAGAGGAGAGGAGAGGAAGGGGAGAGGAGAGGAGAGGAGTGGAGAGGAGAGGAGAGGGCGAGAGGAGAGGAGAGGACAGGAGAGGACAGGAC
>NW_027036975.1:0-16769 GCF_034236695.1 Oncorhynchus nerka | reverse complement strand
CCATTCTTAGGATGAATGGGCAAGACAAAATATTTGATGCCTTTGAAAGGGGCATGGTAGTACAGTAGGTGGTAGGTGCACTGGTTTGTGTTAAGAACTGCAACGCTGCTGGGTTTTCATGCTCAACAGTTTCCAATGTGTATTATGAATAGTCCACCACCCAAAGGACATCCAGCCAATTTGACACAACTGCAGGAAGCATTGGAGTCAACATGGGCCAGCATCCCTGTGGAACGCTGACACCTTGTAGAGTCCATGTGATTCGATAAATTGAGGCTGTTCTGGAGGGTACAAGCAGGGAGGGGGGGGGCGCGCCTCAACATTAGGAAATATTTGTATTGCTTTGTAGACTCTAGTGTATATACGAGCAAATCACTAACAGCTCTGCGAGCTAGTGGTCGCTAATGACCTGTAAACTAGCTTTCACACAGAGTAACATCAAGGTACATTCATTAAACTCTCACCCTTCACTAAACACAGAGTAACATCCAGGTACACAGTGCGCTCAGTGCACTCAAACATGATTATGAATTATTAGCCTAGCCTGCTTCAATCAGTCCGACTGTTCCTACAGCCCCTCCTCCACTTCAATCAGTCCGACTGTTCCTACAGCCAGAACTCAGTGTTCTGGTTGTCACGACTCTCCACTCAGTGTTCTAACTGTCACTACTCTCCACTCAGTGTTCTAACTGTCACTACTCTCCACTCAGTGTTCTAACTGTCACTACTCTCCTCTCAGTGTTCTGATTGTCACTACTCTCCACTCAGTGTTCTAACTGTCACTACTCTCCACTCAGTGTTCTAACTGTCACTAGTCTCCACTCAGTGTTCTAACTGTCACTACTCTCCACTCAGTGTTCTAGCTGTTCTTACTCTCCACTCAGTGTTCTAACTGTCACTACTCTCCACTCAGTGTTCTAACTGTCACTACTCTCCACTCAGTGTTCTAACTGTTCTTACTCTCCACTCAGTGTTCTAACTGTCACTACTCTCCACTCAGTGTTCTAACTGTTCTTACTCTCCACTCAGTGTTCTAACTGTCACTACTCTCCACTCAGTGTTCTAACTGTCACTACTCTCCACTCAGTGTTCTAACTGTTCTTACTCTCCACTCAGTGTTCTAACTGTCACTACTCTCCACTCAGTGTTCTAACTGTCACTACTCTCCACTCAGTGTTCTAACTGTCACTACTCTCCACTCAGTGTTCTAACTGTCACTACTCTCCACTCAGTGTTCTAACTGTCACTACTCTCCACTCAGTGTTCTAACTGTCACTACTCTCCACTCAGTGTTCTAACTGTCACTACTCTCCACTCAGTGTTCTAACTGTCACTACTCTCCACTCAGTGTTCTAACTGTCACTACTCTCCACTCAGTGTTCTAACTGTCACTACTCTCCACTCAGTGTTCTAACTGTCACTACTCTCCACTCAGTGTTCTAACTGTCACTACTCTCCACTCAGTGTTCTAACTGTCACTACTCTCCACTCAGTGTTCTAACTGTCACTACTCTCCACTCAGTGTTCTAACTGTCACTACTCTCCACTCAGTGTTCTAACTGTCACTACTCTCCACTCAGTGATCTAACTGTCACTACTCTCCACTCAGTGTTCTAACTGTCACTACTCTCCACTCAGTGTTCTAACTGTCACTACTCTCCACTCAGTGTTCTAGCTGTTCATACTCTCCACTCAGTGTTCTAACTGTCACTACTCTCCACTCAGTGTTCTAACTGTCACTACTCTCCACTCAGTGTTCTAACTGTCACTACTCTCCACTCAGTGTTCTGACTGTCACTACTCTCCACTCAGTGTTCTAACTGTCACTACTCTCCACTCAGTGTTCTAACTGTCACTACTCTCCACTCAGTGTTCTAACTGTCACTACTCTCCACTCAGTGTTCTAACTGTCACTACTCTCCACTCAGTGTTCTAACTGTTCTACTCTCCACTCAGTGTTCTAACTGTCACTACTCTCCACTCAGTGTTCTAACTGTCACTACTCTCCACTCAGTGTTCTAACTGTCACTACTCTCCACTCAGTGTTCTAACTGTCACTACTCTCCACTCAGTGTTCTAACTGTCACTACTCTCCACTCAGTGTTCTAACTGTCACTACTCTCCACTCAGTGTTCTAACTGTTCTTACTCTCCACTCAGTGTTCTAACTGTCACTACTCTCCACTCAGTGTTCTAACTGTCACTACTCTCCACTCAGTGTTCTAACTGTCACTACTCTCCACTCAGTGTTCTAACTGTCACTACTCTCCACTCAGTGTTCTAACTGTTCTCACTCTCCACTCAGTGTTCTAACTGTCACTACTCTCCACTCAGTGTTCTAACTGTCACTACTCTCACTCAGTGTTCTAACTGTCACTACTCTCCACTCAGTGTTCTGATCTGTCACTACTCTCCACTCAGTGTTCTAACTGTCACTACTCTCCACTCAGTGTTCTAACTGTCACTACTCTCCACTCAGTGTTCTAACTGTCACTACTCTCCACTCAGTGTTCTAACTGTCACGACTCTCCCACTCAGTGTTCTGACTGTCACTACTCTCCACTCAGTGTTCTAACTGTCACTACTCTCCACTCAGTGTTCTAACTGTCACTACTCTCCACTCCAGTGTTCTAACTGTCACTACTCTCCACTCAGTGTTCTAACTGTTCTTACTCTCCACTCAGTGTTCTAACTGTCACTACTCTCCACTCAGTGTTCTAACTGTCACGACTCTCCACTCAGTGTTCTAACTGTCACTACTCTCCACTCAGTGTTCTGACTGTTCTTACTCTCCACTCAGTGTTCTAACTGTTCTTGACTCTCCACTCAGTGTTCTAACTGTCACTACTCTCCACTCAGTGTTCTAACTGTCACTACTCTCCACTCAGTGTTCTAACTGTCACTACTCTCCACTCAGTGTTCTAACTGTTCTTACTCTCCACTCAGTGATCTAACTGTCACTACTCTCCACTCAGTGTTCTAACTGTCACTACTCTCCACTCAGTGTTCTAACTGTTCTTACTCTCCACTCAGTGTTCTAACTGTCACTACTCTCCACTCAGTGTTCTAACTGTCACTACTCTCCACTCAGTGTTCTAACTGTCACTACTCTCCACTCAGTGTTCTAACTGTCACTACTCTCCACTCAGTGTTCTAACTGTTCTTACTCTCCACTCAGTGATCTAACTGTCACTACTCTCCACTCAGTGTTCTAACTGTCACTACTCTCCACTCAGTGTTCTAACTGTCACTACTCTCCACTCAGTGTTCTGATTGTCACTACTCTCCACTCAGTGATCTAACTGTCACTACTCTCCACTCAGTGTTCTAACTGTCACTACTCTCCACTCAGTGTTCTAACTGTCACTACTCTCCACTCAGTGTTCTAACTGTCACTACTCTCCACTCAGTGTTCTGGCTGTCACTACTCCCCACTCAGTGTTCTAACTGTCACTACTCTCCACTCAGTGTTCTAACTGTCACTACTCTCCACTCAGTGTTCTAACTGTTCTTACTCTCCACTCAGTGATCTAACTGTCACTACTCTCCACTCAGTGTTCTAACTGTCACTACTCTCCACTCAGTGTTCTAACTGTCACTACTCTCCACTCAGTGTTCTGATTGTCACTACTCTCCACTCAGTGATCTAACTGTCACTACTCTCCACTCAGTGTTCTAACTGTCACTACTCTCCACTCAGTGTTCTAACTGTCACTACTCTCCACTCAGTGTTCTAACTGTCACTACTCTCCACTCAGTGTTCTAACTGTTCTTACTCTCCACTCAGTGATCTAACTGTCACTACTCTCCACTCAGTGTTCTAACTGTGACTACTCTCCACTCAGTGTTCTAACTGTCACTACTCTCCACTCAGTGTTCTCATTGTCACTACTCTCCACTCAGTGATCTAACTGTCACTACTGTCCACTCAGTGTTCTAACTGTCACTACTCTCCACTCAGTGTTCTAACTGTCACTACTCTCCACTCAGTGTTCTAACTGTCACTACTCTCCACTCAGTGTTCTAACTGTCACTACTCTCCACTCAGTGTTCTAACTGTCACTACTCTCCAATCAGTGTTCTTACCAAAAGGTTCAAACGGTCCAAAATGAAAAATTGAGTGAGAAATGTTCCAACAATCAACCATGTACTATCACAATGTGTAACCTATTGTAAACACAGTACTATCACAATGTGTAACCTACTGTAAACACAATACTATCACAATGTGTAACCTACTGTATGTGTAACCTACTGTAAACACAGTACTATCACAATGTGTAACCTACTGTAAACACAGTACTATCGCAATGTGTAACCTACTGTAAACACAGTACTATAACTATGTGTAACCTACTGTAAAGACAGTACTATAACAATGTGTAACCTACTGTAAACACAGTACTATAACAATGTGTAACCTACTGTAAACACAGTACTATAACAATGTGTAACCTACTGTAAACACAGTACTATCACAATGTGTAACCTACTGTAAACACAGTACTATAACTATGTGTAACCTACTGTAAACACAGTACTATCGCAATGTGTAACCTACTGTAAACACAGTACTATAACAATGTGTAACCTACTGAAAACACTGTACTATCCTACTGTAAACACAGTACTATCGCAATGTGTAACCTACTGTAAACACAGTTCTATAACAATGTGTAACCTACTGTAAACACAGTACTATAACAATGTGTAACCTACTGAAAACACAGTACTATCACAATGTGTAACCTACTGTAAACACAGTACTATAACTATGTGTAACCTACTGTAAACACAGTACTATCACAATGTGTAACCTACTGTAAACACAGTACTATAACTATGTGTAACCTACTGTAAACACAGTACTATCGCAATGTGTAACCTACTGTAAACACAGTACTATAACAATGTGTAACCTACTGAAAACACTGTACTATCCTACTGTAAACATAGTACTATCGCAATGTGTAACCTACTGTAAACACAATACTATCACAATGTGTAACCTACTGTATGTGTAACCTACTGTAAACACAGTACTATAACAATGTGTAACCTACTGTAAACACAGTACTATCGCAATGTGTAACCTACTGTAAACACAGTACTATCGCAATGTGTAACCTACTGTAAACACAGTACTATAACAATGTGTAACCTACTGTAAACACAGTACTATCGCAATGTGTAACCTACTGTAAACACATTACTATAACAATGTGTAACCTACTGTAAACACAGTACTATCCTACTGTAAACACATTACTATCGCAATGTGTAACCTACTGTAAACACAGTACTATAACAATGTGTAACCTACTGTAAACACAATACTATCACAATGTGTAACCTACTGTATGTGTAACCTACTGTAAACACAGTACTATAACAATGTGTAACCTACTGTAAACACAGTACTATCGCAATGTGTAACCTACTGTAAACACAGTACTATCGCAATGTGTAACCTACTGTAAACACAGTACTATTAAAAGGTGTAACCTACTGTAAACACAGTACTATAACTATGTGTAACCTACTGTAAAGACAGTACTATAACAATGTGTAACCTACTGTAAACACAGTACTATAACTATGTGTAACCTACTGTAAACACAGTACTATAACAATGTGTAACCTACTGTAAACACAGTACTATAACAATGTGTAACCTACTGTAAACACAGTACTATCACAATGTGTAACCTACTGTAAACACAGTATTATCACAATGTGTAACCTACTGTAAACACAGTACTATAACAATGTGTAACCTACTGTAAACAAAGTACTTTAACTATGTGTAACCTACTGTAAACACAGTACTATCACAATGTGTAACCTACTGTATGTGTAACCTACTGTAAACACAGTACTATAACCATGTGTAACCTACTGTAAACACAGTACTATCCTACTGTAAACACAGTACTATCGCAATGTGTAACCTACTGTAAACACAGTACTATAACAATGTGTAACCTACTGTAAACACAGTACTATAACTATGTGTAACCTACTGTAAACACAGTACTATCGCAATGTGTAACCTACTGTAAACACAGTACTATAACAATGTGTAACCTACTGTAAACACAGTACTATCTCAATGTGTAACCTACTGTAAACACAGTACTATCGCAATGTGTAACCTACTGTAAACACTGTACTATAACAATGTGTTACCTACTGTAAACACAGTACTATCGCAATGTGTAACCTACTGTAAACACAGTACTATAACAGTGTGTAACCTACTGTAAACACAGTACTATCGCAATGTGTAACCTACTGTAAACACAGTTCTATAACAATGTGTAACCTACTGTAAACACAGTACTATAACAATGTGTAACCTACTGTAAACACAGTACTATCGCAATGTGTAACCTACTGTAAACACAGTACTATCGCAATGTGTAACCTACTGTAAACACTGTACTATAACAATGTGTTACCTACTGTAAACACAGTACTATCGCAATGTGTAACCTACTGTAAACACAGTACTATAACAATGTGTAACCTACTGTAAACACAGTACTATCGCAATGTGTAACCTACTGTAAACACAGTTCTATAACAATGTGTAACCTACTGTAAACACAGTACTATAACAATGTGTAACCTACTGTAAACACAGTACTATCACAATGTGTAACCTACTGTAAACACAGTATTATCACAATGTGTAACCTACTGTAAACACAGTACTATCACAATGTGTAACCTACTGTAAACACAGTACTATAACAATGTGTAACCTACTGTAAACACAGTACTATAACTATGTGTAACCTACTGTAAACACAGTACTATCGCAATGTGTAACCTACTGTAAACACAGTACTATAACAATGTGTAACCTACTGTAAACACAGTACTATCGCAATGTGTAACCTACTGTAAACACAGTTCTATAACAATGTGTAACCTACTGTAAACACAGTACTATAACAATGTGTAACCTACTGTAAACACAGTACTATCACAATGTGTAACCTACTGTAAACACAGTACTATCACAATGTGTAACCTACTGTAAACACAGTACTATCCTACTGTAAACACAGTATTATCACAATGTGTAACCTACTGTAAACACAGTACTATCACAATGTGTAACCTACTGTAAATACAGTACTATAACAATGTGTAACCTACTGTAAACACAGTACTATCTCAATGTGTAACCTACTGTAAACACAGTACTATACACAATGTGTAACCTACTGTAAACACTGTACTATAACAATGTGTAACCTACTGTAAACACAGTACTATCGCAATGTGTAACCTACTGTAAACACAGTACTATAACAATGTGTAACCTACTGTAAACATGCAATTTATCACAATGTGTGTAAATTCCATTGTAAAATATTAGCATTTTTATAATAATGGGTGTAATCTATTGTAAATACATAGTACTATAACTATAACTCTAATAAATACAGTATTTATCTTAGTGTAAACACAGTACTATCGCACGTGTAATCCATTGTAAACACAGTACTATAACAATGTGTAACTAATTCTGTAAACACAGCACTATAACTATGTGTGTAACCTACTGTAAACACAGTACTATAACAATGTGTAATCTACTGTAAACACAGTAATATAAATGTGTAACCTACCGTAAACACAGTAC
This sequence comes from Oncorhynchus nerka, assembly GCF_034236695.1. Lineage (NCBI taxonomy): Eukaryota > Metazoa > Chordata > Actinopteri > Salmoniformes > Salmonidae > Oncorhynchus > Oncorhynchus nerka. The sequence continues at coordinate 9,113 of NW_027036975.1, read as the reverse complement.
TAGTAACCATGTGTAAATCTCATTGTAAACACAGTACTATCGCAATGTGTAACCTATCTGAAACACAGTACTATAACAATGTGTAACTCTACTGTAAACACAGTACTATCGCGCAATGTGTAACCTGTAAACATACATGTACTGTAACAATGTGTAACTTTGGTTGTAAACACAGTACTATCAAAATTTACTGTAAACACAGTACTATGACAATGTGTAACCTAATAAACACAGTACTATGACAATGTGTAACCTTGTAATGATAGTACCATAATAAAAATCTCCATTGTAAACACAGTATCTATAAACACATGCAATGTGTAACCTACTGTAAACACAGTACTATAAACTCTACTGTAAAACCAGTACTATAACACAGTACTATCCTACTGTAAACATAGTGTACTATAACAATGTTTAACCTTACTGTAAACACAGTACTATCTCTCATGTAACCTACTGCAAACACAGTAGCTATAACAATGTGTAATCATTGTAAATACAGTACTATCATACAATGTGTAAATTCCAGCTGTAAATACAGTACTATAACAATGTGTAACCTACTGTAAAACACAGTATATAAATAATGTGTAACCTACTGTAAACACAGTATTTGAGTCACAATGGGAAATTTGCACAAAACAGTACTATCACAATGTGTAACTACAGACAGTACTATGACAATGTGTAAATTTGCATTAAACACAGTACTATGACATGTGTAACCATTGTAAACATGATAGTGATTATCGCAAATGTGTAACCTACTGTAAACATAGTACTATAACAATGTAACTACTGCAAACACAGTACTATTGCAATGTGTAACCTACTGTAAACACAGTACTATAACACTGTGTAACCTACTATAAACACAGTACTATCCTACTGTAAACACAGTACTATCACAATGTTTTAACCATGTAAACACAGTACTATAACAATGTGTAACCCACTGTAAACATGTACTAGTGAAATTATGTGTAACCTACTGTAAACACAGTACTATAACTATGTGTAACTACTAAACACAGTACTACTCACAATGTGTAACTCACTGTAAACACAGTACTATAACAATGTGTAACCTACTGTAAACACAGTACTATAACTATGTGTAACCTAATGTAAACACAGTACTATCTCTACTGTAAACACAGTACTATCGCAATGTGTAACCACTGTAAACACAGTACTATAACTATGTGTAACCTACTGTAAACACAGTAATATAACTATGTGTAACCTACTGTAAAACACAGTACTATCACAATGTGTAACCTACCGTAAACACAGTACTTCATAACTATGTGTAACCTACTGTAAACACAGTAATATAACTATGTGTAACCTACTAAACACAGTACTATCCACTGTAAACACAGGACTATCGCAATGTAATCTACTGTAAACACAGTACTATCGCATTGTAAGCACCCTACTGTAAATACAGTACTATCACAATGTGTAACCTATTGTAAATACAGTAATATAACTATGTGTAATTCCATGTAAACACAGTAATATAACTATGTGTGTCCTTACTGTAAACACAGTAATATAACTATGTGTAATCTACTGTAAACACGAAGTGTCCTGTATATACCATGGTCTATTGTCAGCATCAGAACGAAGCAACACCTGGAGTGGGCTTTTCTAGTACTGCAAAGCTTTCCGTGGACCAAAGTAATTTAAACCGCCTTTGTTTCACAGCACACCACTTTAAATCAATAAATATCAATTCTACCGATAGCTAGCTCCCCTCAAAGACTGCATGTCTGATGTTTTCTTCCAGAAGAGAGACTGGGCTCCTGCTGTTGCCTGACAACACTGAATCAGCCTGGAGCTGTTCGCCAGGGAAGGAGGTGAAATAGACAGGCTTAGTAAGAAAATTCCTTCAGGACTGCTTCCCAAATGGCACCCTCTATAATAGGATGGACTACTTTTATGGTCTAACAAAGTAATAGTCTAGGCTCGGCCAAAAGTAGTGCTTTAAAGGAAAAATGGTTCCATTTGGGACACACTTTAAAGGGAACAGAGTTCCATTTGGGACACATTTTAAAGGGAACAGAGTTCCATTTGAGGCACATCCAGTCTACTGGACAATCCTAACTGATACTAATGCTGGGCAAACATCCTTTAAAAACCACCTCTCCAGTCTGACTGGGAGAATTCTTCAAAGACGATATTTTATTGATTTCCACGGTAGCCAAGAGTCAAGTGAAAACAGTGGAAGACGCCAGAGACACGCCTCTCCTGTTCTGCCACGGGAGGGTGCTTGCCTTTTATCAGGCTCACGGGCGAAAGCTATTGTCCTTCACGAGGAGGAAGTTCTTCACAAACAGTTCATCACCTTCATTCTCAGACACGTAATCGAGGTAGATGCTCGTTATCAGAGTGATTTACAGATAGAAGCCTTAGTTGTTATATATATTTTGGACTTATGGGTCAATGATATGTACCCAGTGATTCTTGAAGAATATAAATTATAAATGCATCATGAGCTTAGATCTATCATCAGAGAGGCTATTCCTGCCTGCCTGCGTAAGAGAGAGAGAGAGAGAGAGAGAGAAAGAGAGTGAAAGTGAGATAGAGAGAGGGAAAGGCTATTTGTGTGTGTGTGTGTGTGTATTCCTCCCTTCAGGCAGGAATAGACCATCTTTCTCCCTTGCCTTCTCTAATCACATAACTGACGTTACCTTCGCTACGGCCAAATCACTTTCGCCCATTTAATAACGGAGATCTAATAAGCTCAAGCATTAACAGACTGGCTTGATGGCTAACATCATCGATGATAATGAAGATATTCGGGTTCTGTAGGAGAGTAGTGGAGCCAGACAATGGAGCCCTGTATCACCCCTCCGCTTCCTGCCAGCACAACCTACTTCCTGGATGCAGTGGTGAGTCCTACTTCCTGCTGTAGCACGACCTATTCCTGCAGCACGACCTACTTCCTGCTGTAGCACGACCTACATCCTGATGTAGCACCTACCTACTTCCTGATGTAGCACGTACGCATACTCCTGCCGTAGCACGACCTACTTCCCTGCTGCAGCACGACCTACTTCCTGCTGTAGCACGACTTACTTCCTGCTGTAGCACAACCTACTTCCTGCTGTAGCACAACCTACTTCCTGCTGTAGCACGACCTACTTCCTGCTGTAGCACAAACTACTTCCTGCTGTAGCACAAGCGACTTCCTGCTGTAGAACAACCTACTTCCTGCTGTAGCACAACCTACTTCCTGCTGTAGCACGACCTACTTCCTGCTGTAGCACAACCTACTTCCTGGAGGAGGGGCGGCAGGTAGCCTACTGGTTAGAGCATTGGGCCAGTAACCAAAAGTGTTGCTGGATCGAATCCCTGAGCTGACAAGATAAAAATATGTCGCCCTGAGCAAGGCAGTCAACCCACTGTTCCCCGGGCACCGAAGACGTGGATGCTGGATTAAGGCAGCCCCCTGCACCTCTCTGATTCAGATGGGTTGGGTTAAATGCAGAAGACACATTTCAGTTGAAGGCATTCAGTTGAACAACTGACAAGGTATCCCCCTTTCCAACTGACTAGATATCCCCATTTCCCTGGACAACTGACTAGATATCCCCTTTTCCTTTACAACTGACTAGACATCCCCTTTCTGTACAACTGACTAGGTATCCCTCTTTCCAACTGACTAGGTATCCCCTTTCCAATTGACTAGATATCCCCTTTCCCTTTCCAACTGACTAGGTATCCCCTTTCCTTTACAAATGACTTAGACATCCCCCTTTCTGTACAACTGACTAGGTATCCCTTCCATCTGACTAGGTATCCCCTTTCCAACTGACCAGATATCCCCTTTCCCTTTCCAACTGACTAGGTATACCCCTTTCAAACTGACTAGGTATCCCCCTTTCCAACTGACTAGATATCCCTTTTCCTTTCCAACTGACTAGGTATCCCCTTTCCAACCCTTTCCAACTAACTCAGATATCCCTTCCCTTTCCAACTGACTAGGTATCCCTTTCCAACTGACTAGATATCCCCTTTCTTTCCAACTGACTAGGTATACCCCTTTCCAACTGACTAGGTATCCCCTTCAACCGACTAGATATCCCCTTTCCTTCCAACTGACTAGGTATCCCCTTCAACCCTTTACAACTGACTAGGTATACCCCTTTCCAACTGACTAGGTATCCCTCTCTTTCCCTTCTTTACAACTGACTGGGTATCCTCTTTCCCCTTTCCCTTACAACTGACTAGATATCCCTTCTTCCTTCCAACTTGACTAGATATCCTTTCCCTTCCAACTGACTAGACATCCCTTTCCCTTTCCAACTGACTAGGCATCCCCTTCCCTTTCAAAATGACCGGATATCCCTTTCCTTCCAAATCGACTAGATATCCCCTTTCCCTTTCCAATGACTAGATATCTCTTTCTCTTTACAACTGACTGGGTATCCCTTTCCTTCCAACTGACTAGATATCCCCTTTCCCTTCCAACTGACCAGATATCCCCTTAACCGACGATATCCCCCTTACAATTCATCTTTCCAACTGACTAGATATCCTCTTTCCAACTGACTAGATATCCTCTTTACAACTGGACGCAGATATCCCCTTTACAACTGACTAGATATCCCCTTTCCAACTGACTAGATATCCCCCAACTGACTAGATATCAACTGACCAGATATCCCCTTTCCCTTTCCAACTGACTTTCCAAACTGATCAGGCATCCCCATTTCAACTGACTAGATATCCCCTTTTCCAAAACTGACTAGGTATCCCCTTTCCTTTCCAACCAATTCAGATATCCCTTCTTCCAACTGATCACAGTATCCCCATTTTCAACTGACTAGATATCCCCTTTCCTTTCCAACTGACTAGTATCCCCTTTCCAACCCTATCCTTCTTCCAACGAACTAGATATCCCTTCTTCCTTTCCAACTGACTAGGTATCCCCTTTCCAACTGACTAGGCATTCCTTCTTCCAACTGACTAGATATCCCCTTTCCTTTCCAACTGACTAGGTATCCCCCCCTTTCCAACTGACTGATATCCCCTTTCCTTTCCAACTGACTAGACATCCCTTTCCAACCCTTTCCCCTACAACTGACTAGGTATCCCCTTTCCAACTGACTAGGTATCCCCTTTCCCTTTCCAACTGACTAGGTATACCCTTTCCCTAGGTATCCTTTCCAACTGACTAGGTATCCCCTTTTCCTTTCCAACTGACTAGGTATCCCCTTCCCAACCAATCAGATATCCCCTTTCCTTTCCAACTGACTAGATATCCCCTTCCAACTGACTAGATATCCCCCTTCCCTTTCCAACTGACTAGGTATCCCCCTGACTAGATATCCCCCTTCCAACTGACTAGGTATCCCCCTTCCTTTACAACTGACTAGGTATACCCCTTTCCAACTGACTAGGTATCCCCATTTCCAACTGACTAGACATCTCCCTTTCCTTTCCAACTGACTAGATATCCCCTTTCCAACTTTCCAACTAACTAGGTATCCCCTTCTCCCTTTCCTGACTAGGTATCCCCTTTCCAACTGACTAGGTATCCCCCTTCCAACTGACTAGTGATTTCCTTTCCAACTGACTAGATATCCCCTTTCCAACTGACTAGGGTATCCCCCTTTCCAAACCTTTACAACTGACTAGGCATACCCCACAACTGACTAGGTATCCCCCCTTTCCAACTGACTAGGTATCCCCTTCCTTTCCAACTGACTAGGTATCCCTTTCCCTTTCCAACTGACTAGGTATCCCCAACTGACTAGGTCCCCTTTCCAACTGACTCCAACTGACTAGGTATCCTCTTCCTTTCCAACTGACTAGATATCCCCTTTCCCTTTAAACTGACTAGGGTATCCCCATGACTAGGTCCTTTTTTCCAACCGACTAGATATCCCCTTTCCTTTCCAACTGACTAGATATCCCCTTTCCCTTTCCAACTGACTAGGTATCCCCTTTTCCAACCCTTTCCAACTGACTAGGTATCCTTCCTTTCCAACTGACTAGGTATCCCTTTCTTTCCAACTGACTAGATATCCCCTTTCTTCCAACTGACTAGGTATCCCCTTCAACTGACTAGATATCCTTTCCTTCCAACTGACTAGATATCCCCTTTCAACCTAGGTTCCCCTCCTTTCCAACTGACTAGGTATCCCCCTTTCCCTTCCAACTGACTAGATATCCCCTTTTCCTTTACAACTGACTAGATATCCCCTTTCCTCTTCCAACGACTAGATATCCCCTTTACAACTGACTAGATATCCCCTTTCCTAAATTTAAACTGACTAGATATCCCCTTTACAACTGACTAGATATCCCCTTTCCTACAACTGACTAGATATCCCCCTTTACAACTGACTAGATATCCCCTTTCCTTTACAACTGACTATATATCCCCTTTACAACTGACTAGATATCCCCTTTCCCTTTCCAACTGACTAGATATCCCCTTTACAACTGACTAGGTATCCCCTTTCCCTATCCCCTTACAACTGACTAGATATCCCCTTCCCTTTCCAACTACTTTCCCTTTCCAACTGACTAGATATCCCCCTTTTCCTTTCCAACTGACTAGGTATCCCCCTTTCAACTGACTAGGTATCCCCCTTTTCCCTTTAACTGACTAGGCATCCCCTTTCCTTCCAACTGACTAGATATCCCCTTTCCAACCCTTTACAACTGACTAGGTATACCCCTTTCCAACTGACTAGGTATCCCCTTCCAACTGACTAGGTATCTCCCTTTCCTTCCAACTGACTAGATATCCCCTTTCCCTTCAACTGACTGGGTATCCCCTTTCCTTCCAACTGACTAGATATCCCCCTTCCCTTTCCAATGACTCAGATATCCCCTTTCCCTTACAACTGACTGGTATCCCCTTCCCTTCCCCTTTACAACTGACTGGGTATCCCCTTTCCCTTCCAACTGACTAGATATCCCCTTTCCTTTTCCAACTGACTAGGTATCCCTTCCTTTCCAAATGACTAGGTATCCCCTTCTTTCAAACTGACTAGGTATCCCTTTCCTTCCAACTGACTAGATATCCCCTTTCCCTTTCCAATGACTAGATATCCCTCTTTCCTTTACAACTGACCCCTTCCAACTAACTAGATATCCCCTTTCTTCCAACTGACTAGATATCCCCTTTCCAACTGACTAGGTTAACCCTTTTCCAACTGACTAGATATCCCCTTTACAACTGACTAGATATCCCCTTTCCAACTGACTAGGTATCCCCTTACAACTGACTAGATATCCTTTACAACTGACTAGGTATCTCTTCCAACTGACTAGATATCCTCCTTTCCCTTTCCAACTGATCAGGTATCCTTCCAACCCTTTACAACTGACTAGGTATACCTCTTTCCAACTGACTAGGTATCCTTCCAACTGACTAGGTATCTCCCTTCTCCTTTCAACTGACTAGATATCCTTCACTTACAACTGACTGTATCCCCTTTCCTTCCAACTGACTAGATATCCTCTTCCTTTCCAATGACTAGATATCCCCCTTTCCTTTACAACTGACTGGCATCCCTCCTTTTCCCTTTCCTTTACAACTGACTGTATCCTCTTCCAACTGACTAGACATCCTCCTTTCCTTTCCAACTGACTAGATATCCCTCTTCCCTTTCCAACTGACTAGGTATCCTTTCCTTTCCAACTGACTGGGTATCCCTTTCCTTCCAACTGACTAGATATCCCCTTTCCTTTCCAATGACTAGATATCCCCTTTCCCTTTACAACTGACTGGGTATCCCTTTCCTTCCAACTGACTAGATATCCCCTTTCCCTTCCAACTGACTAGATATCCCCTTTACAACTGACTAGATATCCCCCTTTACAACTGACTAGATATCCCCTTTCAACTGACTAGATATCCCCTTTACAACTGACTAGATATCCCCCTTTACAACTGACTAGATATCCCCTTTACAACTGACTAGATATCCCCCTTTACAACTGACTAGATGTCCCCTTTACAACTGACTAGATATCCCCCTTTCCAACTGACTAGATATCCCTTTCCTTTCAACTGACTAGGTATCCCCTTTCCAACTGACTAGATATCCCCCTTTCCAACTGACTAGATATCCCCCTTTCCCTTTCCAACTGACTAGATATCCCCCTTTCCAACCCCTTTCCAACTGACTAGATATCCCCTTTCCCTTTCCAACTGACTAGATATCCCCTTTCCAACTGACTAGATATCCCCTTTCCTTTCCAACTGACTAGGTATCCCCCTTTCCAAACTGACTAGATATCCCCTTTCCCTTTCCAACTGACTAGATATCCCACTTTCCCTTTACAACTGACTAGGTATCCCCTTTACAACTGACTAGGTATCCCCCTTTCCAACTGACTAGGTATCCCTCCTTTTCAACTGACTAGATATCCCCCTTTCAACTGACTAGGTATCCCCCTTTCCCTCTACAACTGACTAGATATCCCCCTTTCCTTTACAACTGACTAGATATCCCCCTTTCCAACTGACTAGGTATCCCCTTTCCTTTCCAACTGACTAGATATCCCCCTTTCCCTTTCAACTGACTAGATATCCCCTTTCCAACCTTTACAACTGACTAGGTATACTCCCTTTCCAACTGACTAGATATCCCCTTTCCAACTGACTAGATATCCCCTTCCCTTTCCAACTGACTAGATATCCCCATCTGATGTCCTTCCAACTGACTAGATATCCCCTTTCCCTTTCCAACTGACTAGGATATCCCCCCTTCCCTTTACAACTGACTGATATCCCCTTCCCTTCAACTGACTGGATATCCCCCTTTCCTTTTCCAACCGACTAGATATCCCCCTTTCCTTCCAACTGACTAGGTATCCCCTTCCCTTTCCAACTGACTGGATATCCCCTTTCCCTTCCAACTGACTAGATATCCCCCTTTCCAACCCTTTCCAACTGACTAGGTATCCCCTTTCCTTTACAATCCTGTGTGGATCGTTAGGGGCACTCCCCTTTCCTCTCCAACTGACTAGGTATTCCTCCTTCCCCTTCCAACTGACTAGATATCCTCTTCTTACAACTGACTGGGTATCCCTTCTTCCAACTGACTAGATTAACCTCTCTTCCTTTCCAACTGACT
>NW_027036974.1:0-16769 GCF_034236695.1 Oncorhynchus nerka | reverse complement strand
TTGATCCAATAATGTTGATCCGATGGTGTTGATCCAATGGTGTCGATCCGATGGTGTTGATCCAATGGTGTTGATCCGATAATGTTGATCCAATAGTGTTGATCCAATGGTGTTGATCCAATGGTGTTGATCCAATGGTGTTGATCCAATGGTGTTGATCCAGTGGTGTTGATCCAATGGTGTTGATCCGATGGTGTTGATCCAATGGTGTTGATCCAATGGTGTTGATCCAATGGTGTTGATCCGATAAAGTTGATCCAATAGTGTTGATCCAATGGTGTTGATCCAATGGTGTTGATCCAATGGTGTTGATCCAATAATGTTGATCCAATGGTGTTGATCCGATAATGTTGATCCAATGGTGTTGATCCAATGGTGTTGATCCAGTGGTGTTGATCCAATAGTGTTGATCCAATGGTGTTGATCCAGTGGTGTTGATCCAGTGGTGTTGATCCAATGGTGTTGATCCAGTGGTGTTGATCCAGTGGTGTTGATCCAATGGTGTTGATCCGATAATGTTGATCCAATGGTGTTGATCCAGTGGTGTTGATCCAATGGTGTTGATCCGATAATGTTGATCCAATGGTGTTGATCCAGTGGTGTTGATCCAATAGTGTTGATCCAGTGGTGTTGATCCAATGGTGTTGATCCAGTGGTGTTGATCCAATGGTGTTGATCCAATGGTGTTGATCCAGTGGTGTTGATCCGATAATGTTGATCCGATGGTGTTGATCCAGTGGTGTTGATCCGATAATGTTGATCCAGTGGTGTTGATCCGATAATGTTGATCCAGTGGTGTTGATCCGATAATGTTGATCCAGTGGTGTTGATCCGATAATGTTGATCCAGTGGTGTTGATCCGATAATGTTGATCCAATGGTGTTGATCCAGTGGTGTTGATCCGATAATGTTGATCCAATGGTGTTGATCCAGTGGTGTTGATCCAGTGGTGTTGATCCAGTGGTGTTGTTACATATCACTGAGCTGCGTGTAAACAGCACCACAAGCTGTTTACAGGCATTGCACACCATTCTGCATTTTGCAGATTTATTAGATCTATTTTCGGTTAAATCATAATTGTTACATTTTTTTCATTCAGTTACAAAAGTAACAGTCTTGGCCCATATGAGTATGCGCCGTAGCCAGCTTCAAGGTTACAATGTAGCCAAGCTGTGTCTGTCCGCCCTATGCGCCAAATGAAAAAGCACAGGATGCGTGTCTGGATAAAAACAGCTCTGCCTGGCAACACGACGGGGGCTAAAGTTGAAACTTAGGCCCCCCAGTGTGCTCTTATGTCCCTATATAAAAATAGCAAGACATTTAAAATAACCAGAGGCAAATTTAGCATGTAAATCTTGGTGGGGCAAACTCAAAAGAATATTTTAGATGCATGCCAGCAAAGCCACTACACCTAAACAATACATTATATGCACTATAACGGTGACAAGCGGTGCCCACAAGCTGTAAAGCCACTGGGCGAGTGTAAGGGGGGTTATGTAAAGCCACTGGGCGGTGTAGGGAGGGCTATGTAAAGCCACTGGGTGGTGTTGGGGGCTATGTAAAGCCACTGGGCGAGTGTAGGGGGCTATGTAAAGCCAACGATGTGTGGGGTTATGTAAAGCCACTGGGCGGTGTAGGGGGCTATGTAAAGCCACTGGGCGGTGTAGGAGGCTTGCTGTAAAGCCACTGGGCGGTGTAGGGGGCTATGTAAAGCAGCGATGTGTAGGGGGCTATGTAAAGCCACTGGGCGGTGTAGGGGAGCTATGTAAAGCCACTGGGCGGTGTAGGGGGCTATGTAAAGCCACTGGGCGGTGTAGGGGGCTATGTAAAGCCACTGGGCGGTGTAGGGGAGCTATGGAGAGCCACTGGGCGGTGTAAGGGGGTTATGTAAGCCACTGGGCGGTGTAGGGGGGCTATGTAAAGCCACTGGGCGGTGTAGGGGGCTATGTAAAGCCAGCGGGCGGTGTAGGGGGTTATGTAAAGCCACTGGGCGGTGTAGGGGCTATAGCAAAGCCACTGGGCGGTGTAGGGGGGCTATGTAAAGCCACTGGGCGGTGTAGGGAGGCTATGTAAAGCCACTGGGCGGTGTAGAGGGGCTATGTAAAGCCAACGGGCGGTGTAGGGGGTTATGTAAAGCCACTGGGCGGTGTAGGGGGCTATGTAAAGCCACTGGGCGGTGTAGGGGGCTATGTAAAGCCACTGGGCGGTGTAGGGGGGCCTATGTAAAGCTCACTGGGCGGTGTAGGGGGCTATTGAGAGCCACTGGGCAGTGTAGGGGGGCTATGTAAAGCCACTGGGCTGGTGTAGGGGGGCTATGTAAAGCCACTGGGCGGTGTAGGGGGCTATTGAGAGCCGCTGGGCGGTGTAGGGGCTATGTAAAGCCACTGGGGCGGTGTAGGGGGCTGTTGAGAGCCACTGGGCGGTGTAGGGGGGCTATTGAGAGCCGCTGGGCAGTGTAGGGGGGCTATTGAGAGCCACTGGGAGGTGTAGGGGGTTATGTAAAGCCACTGGGCGGTGTAGGGGGCTATGTAAGCCACTGGGCGGTGTAGGGGGCAATGGAGAGCCACTGGGCGGTGTAGGGGGCTATGGAGAGCCACTGGGCGGTGTAGGGGGCTATGGAGAGCCACTGGGCGGAGTAGGGGGCTATGGAGAGCCACTGGGCGGTGTAGGGGGCTATTGAGAGCCACTGGGCGGTGTAGGGGGCTATTGAGAGCCACTGGGCGGTGTAGAGAGGCTATGGAGAGCCACTGGGCGGTGTAGGGGGGGCTATGGAGAGCCACTGGGCGGTGTAGGGGGCTATGGAGAGCCACTGGGCGGTGTAGGGGGCTATTGAGAGCCACTGGGTGGTGTAGGGGGCTATGGAGAGCCACTGGGCGGTGTAGGGGGCTATTGAGAGCCACTGGGCGGTGTAGGGGGCTGTTGAGAGCCACTGGGCGGTGTAGGGGGGCTGTGGAGAGCCACTGGGCGGTGTAGGGGGCAATGGAAGCCACTGGGCGGTGTAGGGGCTATGGAGAGCCACTGGGCGGGGTGTAGGGGCTATGGGAGAGCCACTGGGCGAGTAGGGGAGCTATGGAAGCCACTGGCGGTGCAGGGGGCTATTGAGAGCCACTGGGCGGTGTAGGGGGCTGTTGAGAGCCACTGGGCGGTGTAGGGGGCTATGGAGAGCCACTGGGCGGTGTAGGGGGCTATGGAGAGCCACTGGGCGGTGTAGGGGGCTATGAGAGCCACTGGGCGGTGTAGGGGGGGCTATTGAGAGCCACTGGGTGGTGTAGGGGGAGCTATGGAGAGCCACTGGGCGGTGTAGGGGCTATTGAGAGCCACTGGGCGGTGTAGGGGGAGCTATTGAGAGCCACTGGGCGGTGTGGGGGGCTATGGAGAGCCACTGGGCGGTGTAGGGGGAGCTATGGAGAGCCACTGGGCGGTGTAGCGGGGGCTATGGAGAGCCACTGGGCGGTGTAGGGGGGCTGTTGAGAGCCACTACACTAAACAGTACATTATTTGCACTATAACGGTGACAAGCGGTGCCCACAAGCTGTAAAGCCACTGGGTGGTGTAGGGGGCTATATGTAAAGCCACTGGGCGGTGTAGGGGGGCTATGTAAAGCCACTGGGCGGTGTAGGGGGGCTATGTAAAAGCCAGCGGGCGGTGTAGCGGGGGTTATGTAAAGCCACTGGGCGGTGTAGGGGAGCTATGCAAAGCCACTGGGCGGTGTAGGGGGCTATGTAAAGCCACTGGGCGGTGTAGGCGGGGCTATGTGAAAGCCAACGGGCGGTGTAGGGAGCCTATGTAAAGCCACTGGGCGGTGTAGAGGGGGCTATTGAGAGCCACTGGGCAGTGTAGGAGGGCTATGTAAAGCCACTGGCGGTGTAGGGGCTATGGAGAGCCACTGGGCGGTGTAAGGGGGGCTATGGAGAGCCACTGGGCGGTGTAGGGGGGCTATGGAGAGCCACTGGGCGGTGTAGGGGAGCTATGGAGAGCCACTGGGCAGTGTAGGGGGGCTATGTAAAGCCACTGGGCGGTGTAGGGGGCTATGTAAAGCCACTGGGCGGTGTAGTGGGGGAGCTATGTAAAGCCAACGGGCGGTGTAGGGGGGTTATGTAAAGCCACTGGGCGGTGTAGAGGGCTATGTAAAGCCACTGGGCGTGTAGGGGGCTATGTAAAGCCACTGGGCGGTGTAGGGGGGCTATGTAAAGCCACTGGGCGGTGTAGGGGGCTATGTAAAGCCACTGGGCGGTGTAGTGGGGGGCTATGTAAAGCCAACAGGCGGTGTAGGGGGGCTATATAAAGCCACTGGGCGGTGTAGGGGGGCTATGTAAAGCCACTGGGCGGTGTAGGGGGGCTATGTAAAGCCACTGAGCTGGTGTGGCGGGGCTATGTAAAGCCAGCGGCGGTGTAGGGGGCTATGTAAAGCCACTGGGCGGTGTAGGGGCTGTTGAGAGCCACTGGGCAGTGTAGAGGGCTATGTAAAGCCACTGGGGCGGTGTAAGGGGGCTATGTAAAGCCACTGGGCGGTGGGGGGCTGTTGAGGCCGCTGGGCGGTGTAGAGGGCTATGTAAAGCCACTGGGCGGTGTAGGGGGCTATTGAGAGCCACTGGGCGGTGTGTAGGGGGCTGTAGAGGGCTATGGAGGCCGCTGGGGAGTGTAGGGGGCTATGTAAAGCCAGCTGGGCGGTGTAGGGGGCTAGAGGCCGCTGGGGAGTGTAGAGGGCTATGCAGCCGCTGGGCGGTGTAGGGAGGCTATGGAGAGCCACTGGGCGGTGTAGGGGCTGTAAAGCCACTGGGCGGTGTATGGGGCGTTGTAAAGCCACTGGCGGTGTGGGGGGCTATTGAGAGCCACTGGGCGGTATAGAGGGGCTATGTAAAGCCACTGGGCGGTGTAGGGGGCTATGTAAAGCCACTGGGCGGTGTAGGGGGAGCTATGTAAAGCCACTGGGCGGTGTAGGGGGGCTATTGAGAGCCACTGGGCGGTGTAGGGGGTGCAATGGAGAGCCACTGGGCGGTGTAGGAGGCTATGTAAAGCCACTGGGCGGTGTAGGAGGGCTAATGTAAAGCCACTGGGCGGTGTAGGGGGCTATGTAAAGCCACTGGGCAGTGTAGGGGGCTATGTAAAGCCAACTGGGCGGTGTAGGGGGCTATGTAAAGCCAACTGGGCGGTGTAGGGGAGCTATTGAGAGCCACTGGGCGGTGTAGGGGGCTATTGGAGAGCCACTGGGCGGTGTAGGGGGGCTATTGAGAGCCGCTGGGCAGTGTAGGGGCTATGGAGAGCCGCTGGGCGGTGTAGGGGGGGCTATGAAAGCCAACTGGGCGGTGTGGGGGGCTATTGAGAGCCACTGGGCGGTGTAGGGGCTATGGAGAGCCGCTGGGCGGTGTAGGGGGGCTATGCAAAGCCACTGCTAGCGGGTGTAGGGGGGTTATGGAGAGCCACTGCGGCGGTGTAGGGGGCTATGGAGAGCCACTGGGCGGTGTAGGGGGCTGTGGAGAGCCACTGGCGGTGTAGGGGGGCTATGGAGAGCCACTGGGCGGTGTAGAGGAGGCTATGCAAGCCACTGGGCGGTGTAGGGGCTATGGAGAGCCGCTGGGGAGTGTGGGGGGCTATGCAAAGCCACTGCGCGGTGTAGGGGGCTATGTAAAGCCACTGCGCGGTGTAGGGGGCTATGGAGAGCCACTGGGCGGTGTAGGGGGCTATGGAGAACAGCTGGGGAGTGTAGGGGAGCTATGTAAAGCCACTGGGCGGTGTAGGGGGCTATGTAAAGCCACTGGGCGGTGTAGGGGCTATGGAGAGCCACTGGGCGGTGTAGGGGGGCAATGGAGAGCCACTGGCGGTGTGAGGGCTATGGAGAGCCACTGGGCGGTTAGGGGGCTATGTAAAGCCACTGGGCAGTGTAGGGGGCTATGGAGAGCCACTGGGCGGTGTAAGGGGGCTATGTAAAGCCACTGGGCGGTGTAGGGGGGCTATTGAGAGCCACTGGGCGGTGCAGGGGGCTATGTAAAGCCACTGGGCGGTGTAGAGAGGCTATGTAAAGCCACTGGGCGGTGTAGGGGGGCAATGGAGAGCCACTGGGCGGTGTAGGGGGCTATGGAGAGCCACTGGGCGGTGTAGGGAGCTATGTAAAGCCACTGGGCGGTGTAGGGAGCTATGTAAAGCCACTGGGCGGTGTAGGGGGCAATGGAGAGCCACTGGGCGGTGTAGGGGGGTCAATGGAGAGCCACTGGGCGGGTAGGGAGCTATGGAGAGCCACTGGGTGTGGGGGGCTATGGAAGAGCAACTGAGGCCGGGTGTAGGAAGGCTATGGAGAGCACACTGGGCGCGTGTAGGGGGGCTATGGAGAGCCACTGGGCGGTGTAGAGGGCTATGGAGAGCCACTGGGCGGTGTAGGGGAGCTGTGAGAGCCACTGGGCGGTGTAGGGGGGCTATGTAAAGCCACGGGCGGTGTAGGGGCTATGGAGAGCCACTGGGCGGTGTAGAGGGCTATGAAAGCCACTGGGCGGTGTAGGGGGGCTATGGAGAGCCACTGGGCGGTGTAGGGGGGCTATGGAGAGCCACTGGGCGGTGTAGGGGGGCAATGGAGAGCCACTCGGGAGCAGGCGTAGGGGAGCTATGGAGAGCCACTGGCGGTGTAGAGGCGATGTAAAGCCACTGGGCGGTGTGGGGGCTATGTAAAAGCCACTGGGCGGTGTAGGGGGCTATGTCAAGCCACTGGGCGGTGTAGGGGGGCTATGTAAAGCCACTGGGCGGTGTAGGGGGGCTATGTAAAGCCACTGGGCGGTGTAGGGCTATGTAAAGCCACTGCAGGCTGGTGTAGGGGAGTTATGTAAAGCCACTGGGCGGTGTAGGAGGCTATGTAAAGCCACTGGGCGGTGTGGGGGAGCTATGTAGAGCCACTGGGCGGTGTAGGGCGGGGCTATGTAAAGCTAGCCGGCGGTGTAGAGGGGCCTGTTAAGCCACTGGTGGCGTGTAGAGGGGCTATGGAGCCACTGGGCAGTGTAGGGGGGGCTATGTAAAGCCACTGGGCGGTGTAAGGGGCTATGTAAAGCCACTGGCGGTGCGGGGGCTGAGAGCCGCTGGGGCGGTGTAAGGGCTATGTAAAGCCACTGGGCGGTGTAGGGGAGCTATTGAGCCACTGGGCGGTGTAGGGGGCTGTGGGGGCTATGGAGAGCGGCTGGGGAGTATGAGGGGAGCTATGTGCAGCCGCTGAAGTGGTGTAGGGGAGTGGAGAGCTGGGGGAGTGTGAGGGCTGTAAGCCACTGGGGCGGTGTAGGGGGCTATGGAGAGCCACTGCGGTGTGGGGGCTATGTAAAGCCACTGGGCGGTGTGGGGGGGCTATGTAAAGCCACTGGGCGGTGTAGGGGGGCTATTGAGAGCCACTGGGCGGGGTGTAGGGGGCTATGTAAAGCCACTGGGGCGGTGTGGGCGGTGGCTATGGAGAGCCACTGGGGAGTGTAGGGGGGCAATGGAGAGCCACTGGGCGGTGTAGGGGGCTATGGAGAGCCACTGGGCGGTGTAGGGGGCTATGTAAAGCCACTGGGCAGTGTAGAGGGCTATGGAGAGCCACTGGGCGGTGTAGAGGCTATGTAAAGCCACTGGGCGGTGTAGGGCTATGGAGAGCCACTGGGCGGTGTAGGGGGCTATGTAAAGCCACTGGGCGGTGTAGAGGGCTATGGAAAGCCACTGGGCGGTGTAGGGGGCTATGTAAAGCCACTGGGGCGGTGTAGGGGCTATGAGAGCCACTGGGCGGTGTAAGGGGGGCTATGTAAAGCCACTGGGCGGTGTAGAGGGGAGCTATGTAAAGCCACTGGGCGGTGTAGGGGGCAATGGAAACCACTGGGGCGGTGTAGGGGCTATGGAGCCACTGGGCGGTGTAGGGCTATGTAAAGCCACTGGGCGGTGTAGGGGGCTATGGAGAGCCACTGGGCGGTGTAGGGGGCAATGGAGAGCCACTGGGCGGTGTAGGGGCAATGGAGAGCCACTGGCGGTGTAGGAGGGGCTATGGAGCCACTGGGCGGTGTAGAAGGGCTATGGAGAGCCACTGGGCAGTGTAGGGGCTATGGAGAGCAACTGGGCAGTGTAGGGGGCCTATGGAAAGCCACTGGGCGGTGTAAGAGGGGCTATGGAGAGCCACTGGGCGGTGTAGGAGGGGCTATGGAGAGCCACTGGGCGGTGTAGGGCTATGGAAAGCCACTGGGCGGTGTAGGGGGGCAATGGAGAGCCACTGGGCGGTGTAGGGGGAGCAATGGAAAGCCACTGGGGCGCGTAGAGGGGGCAATGGAGAGCCACTGGGCGGTGTAGGGGAGCTATGAAAGCCACTGGGCGGTGTAGTGGGGGCAATGGCAAAAACCACTGTAGGGGTTAAGCCACTGGGCGGTGTAGGGGCTATGGAAAGCCACTGGGCGGTGTAGGGGGTCTGTAAAGCCACTGGGGCGGTGTAGGGGGCTATGAAAGCCACTGGGCGGTGTAGAGGTGCTGTAAAGCCACTGGGCGGTGTAGGGGGGGGCTATGTAAAGCCACTGGCGGTGTAGATGTAAAAGCCACTGGGCGGTGTAGAGGCTATGTGAGAGCCACTGGGCAGTGTAGAGGGCTATGTAAAGCCACTGGGCGGTGTAGGGGGCTATGTAAAGCCACTGGGCGGTGTAGTCGGGGCTATTGAGAGCCGCTGGGCGGTGTAGGGGGCTATGTAAAGCCACTGGGCGGTGTAGAAAGGCTATTGAGAGCCACTGGGCGGTGTAGGGGAGCTGTGTAGGGGCTATGGAGAGCCGCTGGGGCGAGTGTAGGGGCTATGTAAAGCCGCTGGCGGTGTAGGGGCTATGGAGCCGCTGGGGGAGTGTAGGGGGGCTATGTAAAGCCACTGGGCGGTGTAGGGCTATGGAGAGCCACTGGGCAGTGTGGGGGCTATGTAAAGCCACTGGGGCGGTGTAGGGGGCTATGTAAAGCCACTGGGCGGTGTAGGGGAGCTATTGAGAGCCACTGGGGCGGTGTAGAGGGCTATGTAAGCCACTGGGCGGTGTGGGGGCTATGTAAAGCCACTGGGCGGTGTAAGGGGCTATGAGAGCCACTGGGCGGTGTGTAGGGCCACTGGCTGTGTAGGGGGGCTATGGAGAACCGCTGGGGAGTGTAGTGCTATGGGAGGCAGCTGGGGAGTGTAGAGGCTGGAGAGCCGCTGGGAGTGTAGGGGGCTATGGAGAGCCCTGGGGAGTGTAGGGGGGCTATTGAGAGCCACTGGGCGGTTTAGGCTATGTAAGCCACTGGGCGGTGTAGGGGCTATTGAGAGCCACTGGGCGTGTAGGGGGCTATGTAAAGCCACTGGGGCGGTGTAAGGGCTATGTAAAGCCACTGGGCGGTGTAGGGGGCTATGTAAAGCCACTGGGCGGTGTAGGGTGAGGCTATGTAAAGCCACTGGGCAGTGTAGGGGCTATGTTGGGCGGTGTAGGGGGCTATTGGAGCCACTGGGCGGTGTAGCCACTGGGCGGTGTAGGGGGCTATGGAGAGCCACTGGGCGGTGTAGGGGGGCTATGTAAAGCCACTGGGCGGTGTGGGGAGCTATGTAAAGCCACTGGGCGGTGTAAAGCCACTGGGGTGTAGGGGCTATGTAAAGCCACTGGGCGGTGTAGGGGTTATGTAAAGCCACTGGGCGGTGTAGGGCTATGTAAAGCCACTGGGCGGTGTAGGGGGCAATGGAGAGCCACTGGGCGGTGTAGGGGGGCTATGTAAAACCACTGGGCGGTGTAGGGGGGCTATGTAAAGCCACTGGGCGGTGTAGGCGGTGTAGGGGCTATGGAGAGCCACTGGGCGGTGGAGAAAGCCACTGGGCGGTGTAGGGGGCTATGTAAAGCCACTGGGCGGTGTAGGGGAGCAATGGAGAGCCACTGGGCGGTGTAGGGGGCTATGGAGAGCCACTGGGCGGTGTAGAGGGGCTATGGAGGCCACTGGGCGGTGTAGAGGCTATGGAGAGCCACTGGGCGGTGTAGGCAGGCTATGGAGAGCCACTGGGCGGTGTAGAGCTATGTAAAGCCACTGGGCGGTGTAGGGGCTATGTAAAGCCACTGGGCGGTGTAGGGGCTATGGAGCCACTGGGCGGTGTAGGGGGCTATGGAGAGCCACTGGGCGGTGTAGTGTAGTAGGGGGCTATGCTAAGCCACTGGGTGGTGTAGGGGGCTATGGAGAGCCACTGGGCGGTGTAGGGGGCTATGGAGAGCCACTGGGCGGTGTAGGGGCTAGGCCACTGGGCGGTGTAATGGAGAGCCACTGGGCGGTGTAGGGGAGCTATGTAAAGCCACTGGGCGGTGTAGGGGGCTATGGAGAGCCACTGGGCGGTGTAGGGGGGCTATGGAGAGCCACTGGGCGTGTGGGGGCTGTGTAGAGCCACTGGGCGGTGTGGGAGCTATGGGGGCGGTGTAGGGGGAGCTATGGGATGTAAAAAGCCACTGGGGCGGTGTAGGGGCTATGGAGAGCCACTGGGCGTGTAGGGGGCTATGTAAAGCCACTGGGCGGTGTAGGGGGCTATGGGAGAGCCACTGGGCGGTGTAGGGGCTATGGAAAGCCACTGGGCGGTGTAGGGGGCTATGTAAAGCCACTGGGCGGTATGGGGGCTATGTAAAGCCACTGGGCGGTGTGTGTAAGCCACTTGGCAGTGTATGGAGTAAAGCCACTGGCGGTGTAGGAGATATGTAACTGGGCGGTGCAGGGCTATGTAAAGCCACTGCGGTGTAGGGGCCTATTGAGAGCCACTGGGCGGTGTAGGGGGCTATTGAGCTATTGGAGAACTGGGCGGTTTAGGGGGCTATGTAAAGCCACTGGGCGGTGTAGAGGGGGCTATGGAGAGCCACTGGGCGGTGTAGGGGACGCTATGTAAAGCCACTGGGCGGTGTAGGGGGCTATGTAAAGCCACTGGGCGGTGTAGGGGGGCTATGTAAAGCCACTGGGCGGTGTAGTGTAAAGGGGCTATGTAAAGCCACTGGGCAGTGTAGGGGCTATGTAAAGCCACTGCCGCAGGCGAGTGTAGGGGGCTATGGAACCGCTGCTGGGAGTGTAGGGGGCTGTGAGAGCCACTGGGCGGTTTAGGGGCTATGTAAATGCCTGGGGGTGTAGGGGCTATTGAGAGCCACTGGGCGGTGTAGGGGGCTATGCAAACCTGGGCGGTGTAAAGCTAGGGGGGGGCTATGTAAAGCCACTGGGCGGTGTAGGAGGCTATGTAAAGCCACTTGGCAGTGTACTATGTAAAGCCACTGGGCAGTGTAGGGGAGCTATGTAAAACCCAGAGGCGTTGTAAAGAGAGCCACTGGGCGGTGTAGAGACTAGCCACTGGGCGGTGTAGGGGTTATGTAAAGCCACTGGGCGGTGTAGGGGTTATGTAAAGCCACTGGGGCGGTGTAGGGGGCTATGTAAAGCCACTGGGCGGTGTAGGGGGGTTATGTAAAGCCACTGGGCAGTGTAGGGGGTTATGTAAAGCCACTGGGCGGTGTAGGGGGCTATGGAAAGCCACTGGGGCGGTGTAAAGGGGGTTATGTAAAGCCACTGGGCAGTGTAGAGCTATGTAAAGCCACTGGGCGGTGTAGGGGGCTATGTAAAGCACTGGGCGGTGTAGAGGGAGCTATGGAGAGCCACTGGGCGGTGTAGGGGGCTATGTAAAGCCACTGAGGGCGGTGTAGAAGCTATGGAGAACACAGCTGGGAGTGTAGAGGGAGCTATGGAGACCGCTAAGGGGAGTGTAAGGGCTATGTAAAGCCACTGGGCGGTGTAGGGGGGCTATGTCAGAGCCACTGGGCGGTGTAGGGGGGGGCTATGGAGAGCCACTGGGCGGTGTAGGGGGCTATGTAAAGCCACTGGGCGGTGTAGGGGGGGCTATGGAGAGCCACTGGGCGAGTGTAGAGGGGGCTATGTAAAGCCACTGGGGGGTGTAGGGGGGCTATGTAAAGCCACTGGGCGGTGTAGGGGGCTATGGAGAGAAAGCCACTGGGCGGTGTAGAGGTATGGAGAGCCACTGGGCGGTGTTGGGGGGCTATGTAAAGCCACTGGGCGGTGTAGGGGGGGCTATGGAAAGCCACTGGGGCGGTGTAGAGGGCTATGTAAAGCCACTGGGCGGTGTGGGGGGCTATGGAGAAGCCACTGGGCGGTGTAGGGGGGGGTTATGGAAAGCCACTGGGCGGTGTAGGGGGCTATGTAAAGCTACTGGGCGGTGTAAGGGGCTATGTAAAGCCACTGGGGCGGTGTAGAGGGCTATGTAAAGCCACTGGGCGGTGTAGGGGGCTATTGAGAAGCCCACTGGGCGGTGTAGGGGGCTATGTAAAGCCACTGGGCGGTGTAGGGGGCTGGAGGCCGCTGGGGAG
Source organism: Oncorhynchus nerka (assembly GCF_034236695.1). Classification (NCBI taxonomy): domain Eukaryota; kingdom Metazoa; phylum Chordata; class Actinopteri; order Salmoniformes; family Salmonidae; genus Oncorhynchus; species Oncorhynchus nerka. The sequence goes on along the minus strand of NW_027036974.1, from coordinate 4,449 downwards.
TGTAGGGGGCTATGGAGAGCCGCTGGGTGTATAGGGGCTATGTAAAGCCACTGGGCGGTGTGGGGGGCTATGGAGAGCCACTGGGCAGTGTAGGGGGCTATGTAAAGCAATGGAGAGCCACTGGGCGGTGTAGGAAACTATAGAGGAGCCACTGGGCGGTGTAGGGGGGCTGTGGAAGCCACTGGGCGGTGTAGGGCGCTATAAAGCCACTGGGCAGTGTAGAAACTATGTAAAGCCACTGGGCTGAAGAGAAGCCACTGGGCGGTGTAGGGGAGCTATGTAAAGCCACTGGGCGGGTGTAGGCTATTGAAGCCACTGGCGGTAAGCGGTCTGTAGAGGGGCTATGTAAAATCCACTGGGGTGTAGAGGCTATTAAAGCCACTGGGCGGTGTAGGGGGCAATGGAGGAGCCACTGGGCGGTGTAGAGCTAGGGGGGGCTATGTAAAGCCAACTGGGGCGGTGAGGCTATTGAGGCCACTGAGGCGGTGTAGGGGGGAGCCCACTGGGCGGTGTAGGGGGCTATGTAAATCCACTGGGCGGTGTAGGGGGCTATGTAAAGCCACTGGGCGGTGTAGAGGCTATGTAAAGCCACTGGGCGGTGTAGATGGAAACCACTGGGCGGTGGATGTAAAGCCACTGGGCGGTGTAGGGGGCTATGTAAAGCCACTGGGGCGGTGTAGGGGGCTATGGAGAGCCACTGGGGCGGTGTAGGGGGCTATGGAGAGCCCTGGGCGAGAGGCTGTGTAGGGAGCTATGTAAAGCCACTGGGCGGTGTAGAGGGGCCTATTGAGAGCCACTGGGCGGTGTAGGGGAGCTATGGAGAGCCACTGGGCGGTGTAGGGGGCTATGTAAAGCCACTGGGCGGTGTAGAGGAGCTATGGAGAGCCACTGGGCGGTGTAGGGGGCTATGTAAAGCCACTGGGCGGTGTAGAGGGGCTATGGAGAGCCACTGGGCGGTGTAGGGGGCTATGGAGAGCCACTGGGCGGTGTAGGGGGCTATGGAGAAGCCACTGGGCGGTGTAGGGGGGCTATGGAGAGCCACTGGGCGGTGTAGGGGCTATGGAGAGCCACTGGGCGGTGTAGGGGGCTATGTAAAGCCACTGGGCGGTGTAGGGGGGCTATGGAGAGCCACTGGGCGGTGTAGGGGGGCTATGTAAAGCCACTGGGCGGTGTAGGGGGCTATGGAGAGCCACTGGGCGGTGTAGGGGGGCTATGGAGAGCCACTGGGCGGTGTAGGGGGATAGTAAAGCCACACAGAGCGGTATAGGGGGAGCTATGGAGAGCCACTTTGGGCGTGTAGAGAGCTGCAGAAACCTGGCCGGTATAGGGGAGCTGTGTAGGGAGCTATGTAAAGCCACTGGGCGGTATAGAGGCCTGTGAGTACAAGGCGGTGGCAGGGGCTATGGAGAGCCACTGGGCGGTGTAGAGGCTATATGTAAAGCCCACTGGGGCGGTGTAGGGGGAGCTATGGAGAGCCACTGGGCGGTGTAGGAGGGCTATGTAAGCCACTGCAGGCGGTATGTAAAGCCACTGGGCGGTATGGAGGGCCACTGGGGCGGTGTTGGGGGAGCTATGGAAACCGCACTGGTGTAGTAGGGGGGCTATGCCAAAGCCACTGGGCGGTGTAGGGGGCTATGGAGAGCCACTGAGCGGTGTAGGGGCTATGGAGAACCACTGGGCAGTGTAGGGGGCTATGTAAAGCTAGGGCAGCAGGGGAGCTATGGAGAGCCACTGGGCGGTGTAGGGGGCTATGTAAAGCCACTGGGCGGTGTAGGGGCTATGGAGAGCCACTGGGCGGTGTAGGGGGCTATGGAGAGCCACTGGGCGGCATAACTGTGCCACTGGGCAGTGTAGGGGCTATGGAGAGCCACTGAGGCGTGTGAAGGCTGTGGGGCTGGCTGTGTAAAGCCACTGGGCGGTGTAGGGGGGCTATTGAGAGCCACTGGGCGGTGTAATGGAAACCACTGGGCGGTGTAGGGGGCTATGTAAACCACTGGGCGGTGTAGGGGGGAGCACTGAGCGAATGGGGGCTATGTAAAGCCACTGGGCGGTGTAGGGGGGCAATGGAGAACCACTGGGCGGTGTAGAGGCTATGGAGTGCAAAGCCACTGGCGGTGTAGGGGCTATGGAGAAGCCACTGGGCGGTGTAGAGGGCTATGGAGCCACTGGGCGGTGTAGGGGGCTGTGTAGGGGGCTGTAATGGAGAGCCACTGGGCGGTATAGGGGCTATTGAGAGCCACTGGCAGGGGCTATGGAGAGCCACTGGGCGGTGTAGGGGGCTATGGAGAGCCACTGGGCGGTGTAGAGGCTATGGAGAGCCACTGGGCGGTGTAGGGGCTGTAAAGCCACTGGGGCGGTGTAGGGGCTATGGGCCACTGGGCGGTGTAGGGGGCTATAGGAGAGCCACTGGGCGGTGTAGGGGCTATGGAGAGTCACTGGGCGTGTAGGGGCTATGGAGAGCCACTGGGCGGTGTAGGGGCTATGGAGAGCCACTGGGCGGTGTAGGGGGGCTATGGAGAGCCACTGTGTAGGGGGCTGTGTAGGGGGCTAAAAGCCACTGGGCGGTGTAGGGCCTATTGAGAGCCACTGGGCGGTGTAGGGGGGCTATGGAGAGCCACTGGGCGGTGTAGGGGCTATGTAAAGCCACTGGGCGGTATGAGGGGCTATGGAAACCACTGGGCGGTGTAGGGGCTATGTAAAGCCACTGGGCGGTGTAGGGGCTATGGAGAGCCACTGGGCGATGTAGAGGCTATGGAGAGCCACTGGGCGTATAGGGAGCTATGAAGCCACTGGGCGGTGTAGAGGGGCTATGGAGAGCCACTGGGCGGTGTAGGGGGCTATGGAAGCCACTAGGCGGTGTAGAGGGAGCTATGTAAAAACACTGGCGTGTAGGGAGGCCTATTGAGAGCCACTGGGCGGTGTAGGAGGCTATGGAAGATGGGCGTGTAGTTTACATACTTAGGTTGGAGTCATTAAAACTCCATTTTCAACCACTCTATAAATTTCTGGTTAACAAACTATAGTTTTGGCAAGTCGGTTAGGACATCTACTTTGTGCATGACACGTAATTGTTCCAACATTTGTTTCCAGACAGATTATTTAACTTATAATTCACTGTATCACAATTCAAGTGGGTCAGAAGTTTACATACACTAAGTTAACTGTTCCTTTAAACAGCTTGGAAAAAACAGCTTCCTGAAAATGATGTCATGGCTTTAGAAGCTTCCGATAGGCTAATTGACATCATTTGAGTCAATTGGAGGTGTACCTGTGGATGTATTTCAAGGCCTACCTTTTAAACTCAGTGCCTCTTTGCTTGACATCATGGGAAAATCAACAGAAATCAGCCAGGACCTCAGATTTTTTGTAGACCTCCACAAGTCTGGTTCATTCTTGGTAGCAATTTCCAAATGCCTGAAGGTACCACATTAATCTGTCCAAACAATAGTACGCAAGTAAAAACACCATGGGACCACGCAGCCATCATATCGCTCAGGAAGGAGACGCGTTCTGTCTTGATGTGGAATAGAGTTCCTTGTAGTCATGGCTCTATGTATGTAGTACTGTGGAATAGAGTTCCATGTAGTCATGGCTCTATGTATGTAGTACTGTGGAATAGAGTTCCATGTAGTCATGGCTCTATGTATGTAGTACTGTGGAATAGAGTTCCTTGTAGTCATGGCTCTATGTATGTAGTACTGTGGAATAGAGTTCCATGTAGTCATGGCTCTATGTAGTACTGTGGAATAGAGTTCCTTGTAGTCATGGCTCTATGTAGTACTGTGGAATAGAGTTCCATGTAGTCATGGCTCTATGTAGTACTGTGGAATAGAGTTCCATGTAGTCATGGCTCTATGTAGTACTGTGGAATAGAGTTCCTTGTAGTCATGGCTCTATGTAGTACTGTGGAATAGAGTTCCATGTAGTCATGGCTCTATGTAGTACTGTGGAATAGAGTTCCATGTAGTCATGGCTCTATGTAGTACTGTGGAATAGAGTTCCATGTAGTCATGGCTCTATGTAGTACTGTGGAATAGAGTTCCTTGTAGTCATGGCTCTATGTAGTACTGTGGAATAGAGTTCCATGTAGTCATGGCTCTATGTAGTACTGTGGAATAGAGTTCCTTGTAGTCATGGCTCTATGTATGTAGTACTGTGGAATAGAGTTCCATGTAGTCATGGCTCTATGTAGTACTGTGGAATAGAGTTCCTTGTAGTCATGGCTCTATGTAGTACTGTGGAATAGAGTTCCTTGTAGTCATGGCTCTATGTAGTACTGTGGAATAGAGTTCCATGTAGTCATGGCTCTATGTAGTACTGTGGAATAGAGTTCCTTGTAGTCATGGCTCTATGTATGTAGTACTGTGGAATAGAGTTCCATGTAGTCATGGCTCTATGTAGTACTGTGGAATAGAGTTTCTTGTAGTCATGGCTCTATGTAGTACTGTG
>NW_027036973.1:0-16765 GCF_034236695.1 Oncorhynchus nerka | reverse complement strand
TCGGAGGGTGAGGGCCATTTCCCCCGGAAATGTCCGAGAATTTGCAGGTGCCTTGGTGGATGAGTGGGGTAACATCTCACAGCAAGAACTGGCAATTATGGTGCAGTCAATGAGGAAGAGTTGCACTGCAGTACTTAATGCAGCTGTTGGCCACACCAGATACTGACTGTTACTTATTATTGTTACTGACTGTTATTTTGACCCCCCCTTTGTTCAGGGACACATTATTCCATTTCTGTTAGTCACATGTCTGTGGAACTTGTTCAGCTTATGTCTCAGTTGTTGAATCTTGTTATGTTCATACAAATATTTACACATGTTAAGTTTGCTGAAAATAAATGCAGTTGACAGTGAGATGTTTCTTTTTTTGCTGAATTTATGTTAACATCTAGCCTTTGTTCTCCACTTCCCCTCTATGATCTATATCTTCCTGGTATGATAGTGTCCTGTCCATCATCACAAATAGTAAGTCAAATTCCCTGGGCAGGAGGAATGTGTTGAGATGTACTCTGGACAAGACGACCATGTTGAGACATGGAATCATTTATAATGTTCTGCAGAAAACGGTTTAAAACCAGTTAAGGATAGGCAGAATACTGCCCCCTTTGGAGGAATTGCGTGCCCAGAATCATAAAACACGGGACGAGATGTTAAAAACGGTCAATTGTGCCAATAGATGGAATGCACTCACATGAGATTTGCCGTGATGTTGACAGAGTGGCATGGGAGGTTTATTTCTTAGACTGGGTTAAGATGTCAATTTTGGGACACGTCATCAGTAGTGTGCCTTCGAATCAGTGGGTGTTTCGGCCTTTAATCACTAAACACCCTCATCAAAGGTGGCCAGCTAAAGGGTGATCAAGCCTTAGCTTGTGTCCCATGCCCAATTAAGATGTCCCACGGGACTATGCAAGGCAGGGGCGTCCTCTTCCCTGAGCCAGCCCTACAGCTGACCGCATTCCTCATATGCCCTCCTCAAGTTGGAGGGATCTGAATTGGGTTCTCAGGTGGGGGTGGGGGGGTCATGAAGTTATAGCCCAGCAAGGGTCCTTCCGTTTGATCCAGATCCACTGGATGCCTCTTTCAGCTGCTTGAGAAACTGCTCTGACGGTCTGCCGCAGAGCCTGTCCATGGATTCCAAGTTCTTTCAGCAACGTGATGGTGGAAGAAGCCACGAATCCTCTGCATCCCACTTCAACTGGCCAGACTTTTGCATTCCAGCCACGCTGAGTTGCGTCTGCTGCCAACTTTGTGTAACGCAGTTTCTTACGCTCGTAGGGCTCTTCAACAGAGTTTTCCCACGGGACTGTGAGCTCTATGATGTACACAGCCTTTCGTGAAGGGGACCAGAGTACCATGTCTGGCCTAAGGTTGGTAGAAGCAATCACAGATGGAAAAATTAGTTGCTGGCCAATATCGACAAGCATCTTCCAGTCCCGGGCCATGGCTAGGTGTCCAGTTTCTGGCTTCGTAGGAGGATACTTGGGCCTTTTCTGTCCCTCCCGGATGAATGTTGTTGTTTTGACGGGATTGCTTGTTTTTGGAGGTAATGAATTGGTTGCACTCCTCTTGGTCTCAAGTGCTGCAGCCAGGCTCTTGAGGACCTGATTGTGCCTCCAGGTGTAGCGGCCTTGTGAGAGGCTGGTCTTGCAACCTGTCATTATATGTCTGAGAGTTGCTGGAGCTGGGCAGAGGGGGCAGGTCGAGTCCTCGCCATACCATTGATGTAGATTTTTGGTGATGGAAGCACATCATAAACAGCTCTTATGATGAAGCTGATGTTGCTTGCCTCCATTTGCCAAAGCTCACTCCAGTTGATCTTTCTCCTCTCCAGGCCTTCCCACCGCGTCCATTGCCCTTGTTTAGCAAGAGAGACAGCCTTTGCACTTCTTGCAGTCTCCTCCTGTCTGCGCACCTCCTCAACCACCAGCTTCCTGCGTTCAGATGTTGTTGCCTTATGGAACATTGGTTTGCTTGCTGCCAGGCCAAAGCCTCCTCTTCCATGCTGGATATTCCCCACAATGTCTTGGTGTCTCAGGGCTGATGTTGCTTGCTGCACAGCCTGGGATGATGTCCATTTCCGTCCAGTTTGTAGGAGAGGTGTAGCCTTGCTAATGGTCTGGTCTTTGGAGTCCTTCAATGTCATCTGAAGTCTTACTTTAGAGCACTTGTACTCCTCCGTTAGACTTGTAAGAGGTAGTTCAAGGACCCCTTTGCCATAGAGGCCGATGTTACTCAGACATCGTGGGACACCCAGCCATTTCATCACGTATGAGGTAATGGTTCGCTCCATCTTCTCCACTGTTGTTATTGGGACCTCATAGACGGTGAGTGGCCACATTACCCGGGGGAGAAGTCCAAACTGTAGGTTTGGTGGGAGACGGAGCCCTTCCTTAGTTCTCTCACCCCCGACCACCCATCTCGATGCCCTGATGATGACTTCCATGGCCATAGTGAAGGCCAGAGGAGAAATTGTACAGCCTGCCATTATGCCTACTTCCAAGCGCTGCCATGTTGTTGTGAAGTCAGGTGTTGTGAAACACAATTGCAGGTCTTGGAAATAGGCCTTTACCAGTGTAGTGATGGGTTCTGGTACGTGGAAAATGTTGAAGGATTCCCAGAGGAGTTCATGGGGAACTGAGCCAAAGGCATTGGCCAGGTCGAGGAAGATGACATAGAGGTCTCTCTTGTCTTTCTTAGCTGTTTGGATCTGGTGCCAAATCATACTAGTATGTTCCAGGCAACCAGAGAAACCAGGAATACCTGCTTTCTGTACAGATGTATCAATGTACTTGTTCCTTTCCAGATAAGTGGACAGCCTCTGTGCTATTATACTGAAAAAGTTCTTCCCTTCGACGTTGAGAAGGTCGGATTGGTCGGAATTGACTGATGTCTGTCGCATCCTTCTCTTTCGGGATTAGCACACCACCAGCCCTTCGCCATGCCTTTGGTATTATTTCCTTCTCCCACACTATCCTCATGAGCCTCCAAAGAAAGCGTAGAACATCCGGGGCGTTCTTCTAGAGCTTGTATGGTACTCCAGTAGGCCCAGGAGCCGAGGCCGCTCTCTTGCTCTTCGGACAACGTTTCTACTTCCCTCCCATTTTGGAGGGTCAGTGTCCAGATTGAATTCTGGTGGTTGAATAGGTGGGATGTCATGTGGGATGATTATCTGCTCATGCCTTTTCATGTCTGGTGGACCTTTTCCAGATGTTCTTCCAGTTCAGGCTTTGAGTTTTAAGTTCCGCACTTTTCCTTTGCGAAGAGATCTTTGACAAACTTAAAAGTTTTTTATAGAACCGTGTTCTTGAGTGTTCCTTCTTCCCTAAAGTTTCATTGGATTTTCCGCTCTTAGCAAGGTTGCCTTGAAACAAACGATGTTTTGGGTAAGTATGACTTCTTCCACTACATTATGATCGAAGACCATCAAAGGTAAGGGAATATTTATGTTGTAATTTTGTGTTTCTGTTGGCTCAACATAGCGAAATATTGCTTATGTCTGGCGCCGTCTCAGATTATTGAAAAATGAGCGATTTCTGTAACGCTGATAAAAAGAAATGTGACAAAGCGATTACATTAAACGATTGTATCTTTCTAACTATATGTAGAAACGTGTATATTTAGTCAAAGTTTATGATGTGTATTGCTGTTATCTGGCGTTATCTGGAGTTATACATAATTTCTTCTGACATTTTTTAGCATTTTCTGAACATTGCGTCAATGTAAACGGTGATTTATGGATATAAATTGCATATTATTGAAAAAAACATAAATGTACTGTGTAACATGTCCTATAACTGTCATCTGATGAAGATTTTCAAAAGGTTAGTGAATTATTTTTCTTTTAATCCTGCGTTTGTGATTGCGTCTCTTGATCAAACAAAATGGCTATATATTGGCTGTGTCTTTGGTGGTGGTTTGACATAAATATGTGCTATGTTTTTGCCGTAAAACATTTTAGAAATCTGACTCGCTAGGTAGATGAACAAGGTGTTTATCTTTCATTTGAGCTATTGGACTTGTTAATGTGTGGAGGTTAAATATTTCTAAGAATATTTTTGCATTCTGTGCACCATCTTTTGAGTTGAGCGTGGGGGGGGGGGTGCCCTTGGGGACAATAATCACTGTAACAATCTCTCACATGTACACATGTATGCCAACTTGTTCAATTTGTTGTATTAGCATAGCCACAACTACCCGTGTCATTTTGTTGATACTTCCCTAGAATTATATATGCATAGTCACTTTAACGATACCTACATGTACATACTACCTCAATAAGCTTGATTATCAGGTCTGTATACAGCCTTGCTACTTTTTGTTCAAATGTCTTTTTACTGTTGTTTTAGTTCTTTACTTACCTACACAAACACACACACACACCTTTTTTCGCACCATTGGTTAGAGCCTGTAAGTAAGGTCTACACCTGTTGTATTCGGCACACTTGACAAATAATGATGATTTGATTTGATTTTAACACCTACAGCAATCACACAGACAGAGACACACAGATGACTCAGAGACAGAGATATCACCAGAAGCAGAGACTTAACATATAGAGGGCCTGCAGTTGATGTACGACGCCTCCTGGCGGCCATGTTGGAAGACCACCACATTAATTCTAGAAGCAGGGCTTAGCCTCTCTGCGCACCCGATCGGTAGCGGGATGATCACATATGGTGATCGCTACATAAATACTCATATTAAACATTCTTGAAAATACAAGTGTCTCACGTGTTTGAAAGCCTAGAATCTTGCTAATCCAACTGTGTTTTCAGATTTAAAAAAGGATGTACTGCGAAAGAATCGATGCGATTATCTGAGGATAGGGCCCCATAAAAAAACAACTATTTCAACCAGCACAGGCATAACAATATCACAAACTGCAATAAAATAAATCCTTTACCTTTGATGATCTTCCTCTCTTTGCAATCCCAATTCTCATTGTTACACAATGGTGCTCTTTTATTTGTAACTGTGAGTATATGATGGGCCATTTCGCGGGACATATTGACTGAAAGAAACCGATTTGAAGATGGCAAGTAATGACATCACTGTGCACCAATGATATGACCACTGTTTCGTTGATTGACTGTATTTTAACCCAATGACCACTGATCGTCTTGAAATCTAGCTGGGTAGATAGCCAATGAGCTGAGGTAAGCGGCAATATGTAATGTTTATGTGATGGAAGAAGACCAACCCATGTAATTAAACTCCGACGTAAAGAGGTTCATTCACCATTGACGATTCATACCGGAAAAAGCCATGCATGTTGCGCACAGCATTGTTTTTGGTAAAGCGCATATTCAGCTGTTTATATATCAATCAGTATGGCGACTAAGTCAGGGAAAGCTAAATCTAAGTCTAGATATACAGATGTACAGAAGAAATTGATAGAGGACAATGCATTTAGCGATTCCCAAATGGAGGAATATTTTCTGAACGGAGAGGAAATCGTTTTGGACTGGTAAGTTCTTCTCATGCTAATGCCGTTGTTTGAAATTAATAATATAAAATATTATTTGTGAAATGAAATAGCCTATTTGAGGCTGTTGAGGGGAGGGCAGGCCCACAACAATGGCCAAAGTGAAATGGAGACGGTAGATACAGCTGGTCTGTTGTAATATAATAAAGACAGTAGATCTAGCTGGTCTGTCATAATATAATAGAGACAGTAGATCTAGCTGAAATGTCATAATATAAATGAGACAGTAGATCTAGCAGGTCTATAATAATATATTCAACCTTATGTTCCCTGTACTCTATATATATCTGTTTATTATACCTGTTGATACAGGGCTCATATGTCAAACTATTCTAACTGAACATTTTCTTTCACAGTGACACTGACTCAGAATGGGAGCCCCCAGTGCCAAGGTGTCCATCCCCCACTGAAGCAGGTTCATCCAGCTCCTGCCACAAGTGGTCTCCTCTGACTGTCTGTTAGCATGCAGCACCTCAAACTGTTGTTATTATACCTCAGTGGTCTCCTCTGACTGTCTGTTAGCATGCAGCTCCTCAACCTGTTGTTATTATACCTCAGTGGTCTCCTCTGACTGTCTGTCAGCATGCAGCTCCTCAAACTGTTGTTATTATACCTCAGTGGTCTCCTCTGACTGTCCGTTAGCATGCAGCTCCTCAAACTGTTGTTATTATATCTCAGTGGTCTCCTCTGACTGTCTGTTAGCATGCAGCTCCTCAACCTGTTGTTATTATACCTCAGTGGTCTCCTCTGACTGTCTGTCAGCATGCAGCTCCTCAAACTGTTGTTATTATATCTCAGTGGTCTCCTCTGACTGTCTGTTAGCATGCAGCTCCTCAAACTGTTGTTATTATACCTCAGTGGTCTCCTCTGACTGTCTGTTAGCATGCAGCACCTCAAACTGTTGTTATTATACCTCAGTGGTCTCCTCTGACTGTCTGTTAGCATACAGCTCCTCAACCTGTTGTTATTATACCTCAGTGGTCTCCTCTGACTGTCTGTCAGCATGCAGCTCCTCAAACTGTTGTTATTATACCTCAGTGGTCTCCTCTGACTGTCTGTTAGCATGCAGCTCCTCAACCTGTTGTTATTATACCTCAGTGGTCTCCTCTGACTGTCTGTTAGCATGCAGCTCCTCAAACTGTTGTTATTATACCTCAGTGGTCTCCTCTGACTGTCTGTTAGCATGCAGCTCCTCAAACGGTTGTTATTATACCTCAGTGGTCTCCTCTGACTGTCTGTCAGCATGCAGCTCCTCAAACTGTTGTTATTATACCTCAGTGGTCTCCTCTGACTGTCCGTTAGCATGCAGCTCCTCAAACTGTTGTTATTATACCTCAGTGGTCTCCTCTGACTGTCTGTTAGCATACAGCTCCTCAAACTGTTGTTATTATGCCACAAGTGGTCTCCTCTGACTGTCTGTTAGCATGCAGCTCCTCAAACGGTTGTTATTATACCTCAGTGGTCTCCTCTGACTGTCTGTTAGCATGCAGCTCCTCAACCTGTTGTTATTATACCTCAGTGGTCTCCTCTGACTGTCTGTCAGCATGCAGCACCTCAAACTGTTGTTATTACACCTCAGTGGTCTCCTCTGACTGTCTGTTAGCATGCAGCACCTCAAACTGGCAGCTCTCTGCCAACCTCCCCGACGGTGTTAAGAACATCATTACAACCATAGGATCCTATTGTTCTAAGATTAACTTAGCCTTAATATGCTTTAGGGAAACAGGACTCAGGTCTCTGTCACCAACACTACAGTTGTACCTGTAGTTAGTACTACATCCACCCAGGTCTCTGTCACCAACACTACAGCTGTACCTGTAGTTAGTATTACATCCACCCAGGTCTCTGTCACCAACACCACAGTTGTACCTGTAGTTAGTACTCCGTCCACCAGAGGGACACCTTTGACTCTGTCCCTTTCTAAGGATCTGTGTGATGCTTTCTCTCCTCCTGTGGAATAGAGTAGACCTGTAGAGTTGAATAATAGTTCATGTAGTTAGATGTCATTTGGAACAGTGGAATCAGTGCAGAGAGAGTTGTGTCATTAGATGTAACCGGTATGTATATGTTATGTTGTACTGAATGACAGGGTGGAAATATGAACGTTTTGTCAAAATAAATGTGAACGGTTTTAACTCTACTTTCTGTTCTCTTTAATCTGGAGACTTAATCAATGGAGATTTTGTCAGAACTTCTGCTTTTTCATTCTGAGTAACTCTTCACAGCTGGCATAAACTTAAGATCGACATCTAGAGACAACTTCATCACCAAATCACAGTAGGAAGCCGCCATGTTAAGTGGAAGTGCTGTAAACTCAAGTCAGATCCTTTGTGAGTATATGTCTCGTCCTGGGATCCATTTATTGTAGATACAAAATGGACCCTACGAATTCAGATATACACACTGTAAATGATATAGTCATCAACTGGATTATATGATCAAAGTAACAACACTGATTAGAAGATCATATCATGTGCTATATTATCACACTAAGGGCTGGTGGGAGTCATATCATGTATTATATTATCAAACTAAGACTGGTGGGAGTCATATCACATGTATATATTATTATTATCACACTAAGACTGGTGGGAGTCATATCATGTATTATATTATCAAACTAAGACTGGTGGGAATCATATCATGTATTATATTATTATCACTAAGACTGGTAGGAGTCATATCATGTATTATATTATCAGACTAAGACTGGTGGGAGTCATATACATGTATTATATTATGCACACACTAAGACTGGTGGGAGTCATATCATGTATTATATTATCAGACTAAGACTGGTGGGAGTCATATCATGTATTATATTATCAGACTAAGACTGGTGAGAGTCATATCATGTATTATATTATTATCACACACACTAAGACTGATGGGGAGTCATATATGTATTATATTATCACTAAGACTGGTAGGGAGTCATATCATGTATTATATTATCACACTAAGACTGGTGGGAGTCATATCATGTATTATATTATCACACTAAGACTGGTAGGATCATATCATGTATTATATTATTATCAAACTAAGACTGGGTGGGAGTCATATCATGTATTATATTATCATCACTAAGGCTGGTTGGGAGTCATATCATGTATTATATTATCACACTAAGGCTGGTGGGGAGTCATATCATGTATTATATTATCACACTAAGACTGGTGGGAGTCACATCATGTGATATATTATCAAACTAAGACTGATGGGAGTCATATCATGTATTATATTATCACACTAAGGCTGGTGGGGAGTCATATCATGTATTTATTATATATTATCAGACTAAGACTGGTGGGAGTCATATCATGTATTATATTATCACACTAAGACTGGTGGGAGTCATATCATGTATTATATTATCACACTAAGACTGGTGGGAGTCATATCATGTATTATATTATCACACTAAGACTGGTGGGAGTCATATCATGTATTATATTATCACACTAAGGCTGGTGGGAGTCATATCATGTATTATATTATCACACTAAGACTGGTGGGAGTCATATCATGTATTATATTATCACACTAAGGCTGGTGGGAGTCATATCATGTATTATATTATCACACTAAGACTGGTGGGAGTCATATCATGTATTATATTATCACCCTAAGACTGGTGGGAGTCATATCATGTATTATATTATCAAACTAAGACTGGTGGGAGTCATATCATGTATTATATTATCACACTAAGACTGGTGGGAGTCATATCATGTATTATATTATCACACTAAGGCTGGTGGGAGTCATATCATGTATTATATTATCACACTAAGGCTGGTGGGAATCATATCATGTATTATATTATCACTTCAGTTGAAACACATGTTTAATACTGATGAGCGCTGTGGGAAACATACATGTTTAGATTGGCTGGTGCAAGTCACGTGATGACCAGTGTGGTGTTGATTTGACAGTTTCCTCTTCACTGTGGTTAACTGTTATAAACATGTATCACTATAATAAGTCACAGAGATGCTGGACAGCGCAGAGAGAACACATAGATACAGACGTATATTAGAGTTGAAGTAAGGAGTAGAAGTTACTGTATTTCACCACCAGTGTGTTAAGATGTCAGAGGGAGTCTATGAAATCTCAGATGGATTTGAAGACGATGAATCCGATGCAATTAAGTAAGATTGCACACACACACACACACACACACACACACACACACACACACACACACACACACACACACACACACACACACACACACACACACACACACACACACATAAGCACACACAAAATTACAGGTGTGATAACCCTGTAGAACTCTAGCTTTATTTGTCTCAATCCTGGATGAAACATGACCAAAGATCTTTAATCATTTGTGATTCAGTACATGTTCAGTGGTGGAAGAGTCCCTCTGGAGTTGCTGCAGTGTGTCTGGGGCTGCTGTGTGTTCTCCTACTGGCTGGGATCATAGGCCCGTCTCTGTCTACTGTAAGTTTAGTATGTTTTACTGAGACTTAAGTAGCCAACTTAATCATACTTACTCATTAATGGTGTTTTAGTTACATGTTTGAACTTTACCCTTTACAGATGGAGTCATTGATCAACAGTTCCAGTTACTTTATAAAGAGAGAGAACTAACACAACTGCAGAGAGAGACCAGCTACAGTCCACCAGATAAAGAGAGAGACCAGCTACAGTCCAGTTACAACACACACTGACTGAAGAGAGAGAACAGCTGACCAGTTACAACATCCTGACTAAAGAGAGAGAACAGCTATCCAGTTACAACAACCTGACTGAAGAGAGAGACCAGCTACAGTCCAGATACAACAACCTGACTAAAGAGAGAGACCAGCTGTCCAGTTATCTGACAAAGAGAGAGACCAGATCCACAACAACCTGACTGAAGAGAGAGAACAGCTCAGAGTACAACACACTGACCCAGCTAAGTCCAGTTACAACAACCTGACTAAAGAGAGAGACCAGTTACAGACCAGATACAACAATCTGACTAAAGAGAGAGACCAGCTACAGACCAGATACAACAACCTGACGGAAGAGAGAGACCAGTTACAGACCAGATTCAACAACCTGACTGAAGAGAGAGACCAGTTACAGACCAGATTCAACAACCTGATTAAAGAGAGAGACCAGTTACAGACCAGATGACAACATCAACATGACTAGAGAAGAGATCAGGACCATCTACAACATCCTGACTAACGAGAAAGGCCAAGGCAAAGCTTTTTTGTGATAGGTGAGATATAATCTGTGATAAATTATAAATAAAATAAACAGTAATTATATATCAATGGGTTATATTATATATCAATGAGTATGAAGATACTGGCTATGTTTCTCAATGTGTACACCTTTGCTCTACAACTGGAGCAGCATTTTCAAAAGGATGGGGAACCTTGACTACAGTTTGTAGCCTGTCTGAAGAGAGAAGCAATCCTGGGGTGGGGATCAGGGGGAGGAGAGAGAGAGAGAGAGAGAGAGAGAGAGAGAGAGAGAGAGAGAGAGAGATTTGTCTGTGCAGTGTGTGGGAAGGCATTTCAATGGCACGAAGCAAATTAGTAACAACATAATCAATGGTGGGGTCTTTAGAAGACTCCACAAAATCAACTTTAACCCTTCAGTTGGATAAGGTCCTGAATGCCAAGTGATGATTCCACCTAGTGGTTAAAATGAGAGATGAATTCACCAAGGAGGTGAAATAATGGTATTACAGACTGTCTCAAAATCCTTATCCCAGTCTTCTGTTCCCACATGCTTCAAAAGGGCCACCATTGTCCCTGTTCCCAAGAAAGCTAAGGTAACTGAGCTAAACGACCACCACTTCCGTCATCATGAAGTGCTTTGAGAGACTAGTCAAGTACCATATCACCCTACCTGACACCATAGACCCACTCCAATTTGCTTACAGCCCAAATAGGTCCACAGACGACGCAATCGCAACCACACTGCCCTAACCCATCTAGACAAGAGGAATATGCTGTTTATCGAGAGGAATGCTGTTCATCGACTACAGCTCAGCATTTAACACCATAGTACCCTCCAAACTCGTCATCAAGCTCGAGACCCTGGGTCTCGACCCCGCCCTGTGCAACTGGGTACTGGACTTCCTGACGGGCTGCCCCCAGGTGGTGAGGGTAGGTAACAACATCTCCTTACCCCGCTGATCCTCAACACTGGGGCCCCACAAGGGTGCTCTGAGCCCTCTCCTGTACTCCCTGTTCACCCACGACTGCGTGGGCCATGCACGCCCAACTCAATCATCAAGTTTGTGGACGACACTACAATGGTAGGCTTGATTACCAACAACAAACGAGATGGCCTACAGGGAGGAGGTGAGGGCCTTCGGGAGGTGTGGTGTCAGGAAAATAAGCTCACACTCAACGTCAACAAAACAAAGGAGATGATTGTAAACTTCAGGAAATAACAGCAGAGGGAGCACCCCCTATCCATATCAACGGGACAGTAGTGGAGAGGGTAGTATGTTTTAAGTTCCTCAGGCGTACACATCACGGACAAACTGAATTGGTCCACCCACACAGACAGCGCGACATGAAGAAGGCGCAGCAGCGCTCTTCCAACCTCAGGAGGCTGAAGAAATTCGGCTTGTCACCAAAAGCTCCTCACAAACTTCTACAGATGCACAACGAGAGCATCCTGTCGGGCTGTATCACCGCCTGGTACGGCAACTGCTCCGCCAACAACCGTAAGGCTCTCCAGAGGGTAGTGAGGTCTGCGCAACGCATCACCGGGGCAAACTACCTGCCCTCCAGGACACCTACACCACCCGATGTCACAGGAAGGCCATAAAGATCATCAAGGACAACAACCACCCGAGCCACTGCTTGTTCACCCCGCTATCATCCAGAAGGTGAGGTCAGTACAGGTGCATCAAAGCTGGGACCGAGAGACTGAAAAACAGCTTCTATCTCAAGGCCATCAGACTGTTAAACAGCCACCACTAACATTGAGTGGCTGCTGCCAACACACTGACTCAACTCCAGCCACTTTAATAATTGGAATTGATGGGAAATGATGTAAAATATATCACTAGCCACTTTAAACAATGCTACCTAATATAATGTTTACATACCCTACATTATTCATCTCATATGTATATGTATATACTGCACTCTATATCATCTACTGCATCTTTATATAATACATGTATCACTAGCCACTTTAACTATGCCACTTTGTTTACATACTCATCTCATATGTATATACTGCACTCAATACCATCTACTGTATCTTGCCTATGCCGCTCTGTACCATCACTCATTCATATATCTTTATGTACATATTCTTTATCCCCTTACACTTGTGTCTATAAGGTAGTAGTTTTGGAATTGTTAGCTAGATTACTTGTTGGTTATTACTGCATTGTCGGAACGAGAAGCACAAGCATTTCGCAACACTCGCATTAACATCTGCTAACCATGTGTATGTGACAAATAAAATTTGATTTGATTTGATTTGATTTGGATTGGTCTGACTGGCTCTGTTACTGAGGAGACCTGGAAGTAGGTGGATGGCACATCACTGACCACAGGGTGACAGATTTGACCATTTTACCTTGTGATATGGAGATAAAAAACAACAATGATATTTTGCTTCCAATCATGTTCATCAAAATGTATGTTTAAAAACTTTAATGTAATTCAATGAGAACTAAAGATGTATTATAGATAGCAGGTAATATTTATAAATGAAAATGTAATCAAAAGAGTCAAATATCAAATGTATTGATGGTCCTCTTTAAAACTGAGAACACATAGGACTATGTATATAATTGAGGGGGATGTTTGTACCACAGTTTCCGACTGTCTGGTTCTCTGTGTTGTTTAGGTACTGGGGGACAGAACAGACTGATAATGGTGCTCTGTTCTCTGGGCAGGAGGACTGTGTTGAGATGTACTATGGACAAGATGACCAAGTAAAGACATTCAACTGGATCTGTGAGAAAGTGGTGTAACAATAACCTACTGTTGGAGAATAAAATCCTAGGGGAGTGACCTTGGACCTTCTCCTGTAGTAGGGTTGGAATGAGGAGATGAATCTGTTTGGCTGAGACTATGTAGACATACTGTACTCTGTAAAATGCTTCTTCATTCCTTTTGTTAGAAACATGTCATGTGATTTGCAGTAGGCTTATGCTTAGTAAAAAAAAGGTGGGACAAATTATTAACCTGTGTTTATCACTTTAATAATAAGAATAACAAAGTTATAGATTAATAAATAAAGAACAATGTTCTTTAACAAGATCTACCAGCTTCCTGATTGAATGGGATTGGATACTTTAAACAGTATGAACTGGACACACAGAGGGCAGAACAGTACTGAGAGGACACACACACACACACACACACACACACACACACACACACACACACACACACACACACACACACACACACACACACACACACCACACACACACACACACACACACACACACACACACACACACACACACACACACACACACACACACACAACAAACTATGCTAATGAAAGCCATGAAAGCCACTATTCTGTGAGTGTATTGCTATCTAATCATTACACTATATCTATAAGGGCTCAGGGCCAGACCCACATGCAGACACAGGAGGCAGATGGTTTAAGTGTTTGATATTTATTAGTTCCAAAAGGGGTAGGCAAGAGAATATTCATGGACAGGAAAAATATCAAAACCAGATCAGAGTCCAAGAGGTACAAAGTGGCAGGCAGGCTCGAGCTCAGGGCAGGCAGGCTGGTCAGGCAGGCGGGTACAGAGTCCAGAAAACAGGCAAGGGTCAAAACTAACAGGAGGACTAGCAAAAGAGTGAATATCAAAAACAGGAGCACAGGAAAACATGCTGGTGGACTTGAAACAGACAAGACCAACTGGCACAGAGAGACAGGAAACACAGGGATAAATACACTGGGGAAAATAAGCGACACCTGGAGGGGGTGGAGACAATCACAAGGACAGGTGAAACAGATCAGGGCGTGACAATATCAGACTTTCACAACAAGGTCCAAATTCAGATGTTATCTGTGTACAGCAGCGAAGTTCCTCCTCTGTTATAGACCAGTTACAACAACCTGACCGACTGAGGAGAGGCCATCTTCAGGCAAAGCTTTGTTACTAAGTTTCTCAAAGTGTTGTCATGACGTTGTTCTCTTTTGACAGCGAGCACCATCCCCCTTCGCTCTCTGCTTCTACAACCAGAAGGAAGACCCTGCCTCATGGACACAGAGGACAAAGGAGAAATCCTTCCACCTCACAGAACTTGAGGTACGATCACATTTCAAGTTCCAGAGAAAGTGTAAAAGATCGGTGATGTGCGTTTGTCACATTTTTGTAGCTCATGAGAGACAGTGTGGCCACATTACCATAACGCTGTTTATATAATAGCCTCAGATATGAGGTTTACATCTAATTGCTGTATAAGATGAATGAGTGAGGATGATACTGTTTGTATAATGGTGTAATATGATAATATGAAGAAAAATTGTTTGAACTAAATCAGAGGACCGCCTCCCAATTTCAATGAAGAAAATAATACACTTTATGTTTTTCGTGACTAAGGCTTAGACCAATCTTACCTCAATTACGAGAGGGCTAAAGGTGTAGAGACCATTGCTGAATCTTTTTAACCATACCACGTGTTAAACTCTTAGAATGAGAACAAGTCTTTGATACTAATTACTAGTCTGCAGGTAGGAATTCGCATCAGTGAACGCGAAGAACGACAAACGCCGAAACATCCATCCTAACTAATGTCACTTTGAACTATCCCCTCTAACCAAGACAGAGAGAGAGATGGAGAGACTAAATTCTACAAAAGAAAGACTTTTCACCAGCGATCAAGACGACAGTACACTGAGTGTAAATATATATATTGATTGCAATTGTCTCCCGAATGAGTGAGCGTTCTCATATGTAAGGGATTAGCATTTAATTGTTATAATTAACTCTGCCCTTGTCTAACAAGCTGCCATGCCAGTTCAGCCCACTAGGGAACATTCTATCATTTCATGTAACCATTTTACTGTTTGTTAATGCATTTCAGTGAATTACTTAGTTAGTAATAAATAAATGATCTGTGAGGTGGAAGGATTTCGATCCCTCACTGCCTTCCTTAGAGAAACTGCACTCCGCACCTCGGTCCGCAGGTAGTATTACATTTCATTACATTTCATTATAGTACAACGGTTTGATTGGTCTAATCTTAGCAAATTTCTTCTTAGCTAGCTACATAGCCGTTCTTTGTATCATAGATAATTGCGTAATTATCGTATTTCGTCATCCTAACGCAGTCTACACTGCTATCTGCCCTGCAGCCAGCCAGCTAGCTAACGCCCACCGTCTACCGATTAGCAGCACAACTATTACACTCAACTGAACGACTTGATTAGTGTAGTGTTAGCTAGCTACATAGTTGTCTTTGCTGTCTTCGTATCCAAGATAATTGTGTAGTTTAGAGTGTGTAGTTTCAGAGTGATTATCTTAATTTACCGAGGTTAGCTAGCCAGCTATTTGCCAAGCCTTAACGTAGAGACACTGCTAGCAGCCAACAGCCAGCCAACGCCTACCGAACAGAACTTCCGCACTAACAACCTCGTCGCATTTCGCTCGCTCCACAGGTAGTATCACATTTTTCATTTAATTTCATTACAGTACACAACGGCTTGATTTACTTGATCGTAGCTAGCTGCTGTCACAGCTATTACATAGCCGTCTTTGTATCAAAGATAATTGTGTAGTCTAGAGCGATTTCCTAGGTTAGCTAGCCAGCTATTGTCGTTCTTTTAACGCAACGTAACGTAATCAACACTGCTAGCTAGCCAGCTAGCCCCGAATAGCAGCACAGTAGAAACTATTACACTCAACGGAACGACTTGATTAGTGTAGTGTCAACAACGCAGCCACTGCCAGCTAGCCTACATAGTCATCAACGCAGCCTCTGCCAGCTAGCCTACTTCAGCAGTACTGTATCATTTTAATCATTTTAGTCAATAAGATTCTTGCTACGTAAGCTTAACTTTCTGAACACTCGAGACGTGTAGCCCACTTGTCATTCCAATCTCCTTTGCATTAGCGTAGCCTGTTGTGTAGCCTGTCAACTATGTGTCTGTCTATCCCTGTTCTCTCCTCTCTGCACAGACCATACAAACGCTCCACACCGCATGGCCGCGGCCACCCTAATCTGGTGGTCCCAGCGCGCACGACCCACGTGGAGTTCCAGGTCTCCGGTAGCCTCTGGAACTGCCAATCTGCGGCCAACAAG
>NW_027036972.1:0-16765 GCF_034236695.1 Oncorhynchus nerka | reverse complement strand
TAGCTCTCTGAAGCGACAGACTGTCATGTGTCTGTTGTGGTTCCAGCTCTTCGAAGCGACAGACAGTCATGGGTCTGTTCTGTATCTGAGAGCTGGGTCTGTTCTGTATCTGAGAGCTGGGTCTGTTCTGTATCTGAGAGCTGGGTCTGTTCTGTATCTGAGAGCTGGGTCTGTTGTGTATCTGAGAGCTGGGTCTGTTGTGTATCTGAGAGCTGGGTCTGTTCTGTATCTGAGAGCTGGGTCTGTTCTGTATCTGAGAGCTGGGTCTGTTCTGTATCTGAGAGCTGGGTCTGTTGTGTATCTGAGAGCTGGGTCTGTTGTGTATCTGAGAGCTGGGTCTGTTGTGTATCTGAGAGCTGGGTCTGTTGTGTATCTGAGAGCTGGGTCTGTTGTGTATCTGAGAGCTGGGTCTGTTGTGTATCTGAGAGCTGGGTCTGTTGTGTATCTGAGAGCTGGGTCTGTTGTGTATCTGAGAGCTGGGTCTGTTGTGTATCTGAGAGCTGGGTCTGTTCTGTATCTGAGAGCTGGGTCTGTTCTGTATCTGAGAGCTGGGTCTGTTCTGTATCTGAGAGCTGGGTCTGTTCTGTATCTGAGAGCTGGGTCTGTTCTGTATCTGAGAGCTGGGTCTGTTCTGTATCTGAGAGCTGGGTCTGTTCTGTTTCCATACTGGGTCTGTTCTGTTTCCATACTGGGTCTGTTCTATATCTGAGAGCTGGGTCTGTTCTGTATCTGAGAGCTGGGTCTGTTGTGGTTCCATACTGGGTCTGTTCTGTTTCCATACTGGGTCTGTTCTGTTTCCATACTGGGTCTGTTCTGTTTCCATACTGGGTCTGTTGTGTTTCCATACTGGGTCTGTTGTGTTTCCATACTGGGTCTGTTCTGTTTCCATACTGGGTCTGTTCTGTATCTGAGAGCTGGGTCTGTTCTGTTTCCATACTGGGTCTGTTCTGTATCTGAGAGCTGGGTCTGTTCTGTTTCCATACTGGGTCTGTTCTGTATCTGAGAGCTGGGTCTGTTCTGTTTCCATACTGGGTCTGTTCTGTATCTGAGAGCTGGGTCTGTTCTGTTTCCATACTGGGTCTGTTCTGTATCTGAGAGCTGGGTAAACTAGACTCTCTTTGTCAGTGGAAAACAGTCTTCTGTGTTTGTCCCACAACGCCTTTTCTGCCTGTTGAATTGAAGAGGCACTCTCAACCCGGTCGTGTGGAAGACCATTTGGCTTTCAAGGAATATATATTTTTGGAAGACGAAACAAAGGACGACCGCAGTACAAGGGTCTCCTTGTGAAAAGTGAGGTTCCAACGTGACTGTTTTTGTTGTGGTTTTGTTTTTAAGACACCTTGTGTATTTTTTTCTGAGTTCTCTAGGAGTTTTTCCTTCGAAAAAAATTGGATCATTGCCTATAATAAGTCATTTCATTATATGTATGTGTATTTCTCAGCCCTTCACTTCCTTTACAGAGAAATGCACCAACTGAGGTCTCCTCAAATATTGGCCTAGGACTTTCTTTTAAAATTCCATTTGCCTTTGTCTGCTGGTCTTCCTCTGGCTGGCTGTCTGGAGGAGGGATGGAGAGATTGAGAGATTGAGAGATTGAGAGATGGAGGGATGGAGGGATGGAGGGAGAGATGGAGGGATGGAGAGAGAGATGGAGGGATGGAGAGATGGAGGGATGGAGAGATGGAGGGATGGAGAGATGGAGGGATGGAGAGATGAGGGGATGGAGGGATGGAGGGGATGGAGGGATGGAGGGATGGAGGGGATGGAGAGATGGAGGGATGGAGAGATGGAGGGATGGAGGGATGGAGGGAGAGATGGAGAGATGGAGGGATGGAGAGATGGAGAGATGGAGGGATGGAGAGATGGAGAGATGGAGAGATGGAGATATGGAGGGATGGAGAGATGGAGGGATGGAGGGGATGGAGAGATGGAGGGATGGAGAGATGGAGATATGGAGGGATGGAGAGATGGAGAGATGGAGAAAGAAGGGGGAAGTGAACCATCATGTTTAATATATTTTTCCAGGCTGGTTAGCTGGTTAAATTAGATCCACCCATCGCTTCCCGAGAGCATGTGACTGTGGTAACTCTGCGAGCCAAAGTCATGTCTGCTCAGTGAAGCCCGCAATAGGACATGACAGGCCTGTGGGGTTAACTCAGTCAAGGGTACAGCACTCATCTCCTCCAGACTAAAATCTGTGCCTGAGACGCTGGTCCCCCCCCCCCCCTCAGCGCCTCCTTCTCATTTCACCTGACATGAAAGAGCACGTTGGCTTCAAACGCTGGAAGCAAAACCAAGGGAGGAGGAGCTGAGGGGAAGAGATGGAGGGCTGAGGGGGAAGAGATGGGGGGGCTGAGGGGAAAAGATGGAGAGGGGGCTGAGGGGAAGAGATGGAGGGGGCTGAGGGGAAGAGATGGGAGCTGAGGAAAAGATGGAGAGGGGGCTGAGGGGGAAGAGATGGAGGGGGCTGATGGGGAGGAGATGGGGGGGCACACACAACAGAGGAGAGCCTGGAGGGACTGACTTGGACTACCAGCGAGCGGAACGAATGGTCGTTGTCACTAATCAAATAAAAACCAGGGCTTTGCTCTCCCATAAATATCTGACCTAGTATACTTGGCATTGAGGTTTATGGTTTACATTGGGTTTGTTTCGGGAGGAGGGAGGTCCCTCTCCACCTCCCTCTCCCTCCCTCCCACCTCCCCTCCCGTCCCTCTCCACCTCCCTCTCACCTCCCTCCTCCCGAAACAAACCCAATGTAAACCATAAACCTCAATGCCAAGTATACTAGGTCAGATATTTATGGGAGAGCAAAGCCCTGGTTTTTATTTGATTAGTGACAACGACCATCTGTTCCGCTCGCTGGTAGTCCAAGTCAGTCCCTCCAGGCTCTACTCTGTTGTGTGTGCCCCCATCTCTTCCCCTCAGCCCCTCCCCCATCTCCTCCCCCTCAGCCCCCCCATCTCTTCCCCTCAGCCCCCCATCTCCTCCCCCTCAGCCCCCCATCTCTTCCCCCTCATTGAGGTTTATGGTTTACATTGGGGTTTTGCCTCCAGGCTTTGTTGTCTATTGTCTGTCTGCTGAATGTAGCCCAGTGTACAGTAGCAGTGGGCTGTGTACAGTAGCAGTGGGCTGTGTACAGTAGCAGTGTACAGTAGCAGTGGGCTGTGTACAGTAGCAGTGGGCTGTGTACAGTAGCTGTGTACAGTAGCAGTGGGCTGTGTACAGTAGCAGTGGGCTGTGTACAGTAGCAGTGTACAGTAGCTGTGGGCTGTGTACAGTAGCAGTGTACAGTAGCAGTGGGCTGTGTACAGTAGCAGTGGGCTGTGTACAGTAGCAGTGTACAGTAGCTGTGGGCTGTGTACAGTAGCAGTGTACAGTAGCAGTGGGCTGTGTACAGTAGCAGTGGGCTGTGTACAGTAGCAGTGTACAGTAGCAGTGGGCTGTGTACAGTAGCAGTGTACAGTAGCAGTGGGCTGTGTACAGTAGCAGTGTACAGTAGCAGTGGGCTGGGTACAGTAGCAGTGTACAGTAGCAGTGGGCTGGGTACAGTAGCAGTGTACAGTAGCAGTGTACAGTAGCTGTGTACAGTAGCAGTGGGCTGTGTACAGTAGCAGTGGGCTGTGTACAGTAGCAGTGTACAGTAGCAGTGGGCTGTGTACAGTAGCAGTGTACAGTAGCAGTGGGCCGTGTACAGTAGCAGTGGGCTGTGTACAGTAGCAGTGGGCTGTGTACAGTAGCAGTGGGCTGTGTACAGTAGCAGTGTACAGTAGCAGTGGGCTGTGTACAGTAGCTGTGTACAGTAGCAGTGGGCTGTGTACAGTAGCAGTGGGCTGTGTACAGTAGCAGTGTACAGTAGCAGTGGGCTGTGTACAGTAGCAGTGGGCCGTGTACAGTAGCAGTGGGCTGTGTACAGTAGCAGTGGGCTGTGTACAGTAGCAGTGGGCTGTGTACAGTAGCAGTGTACAGTAGCAGTGGGCTGTGTACAGTAGCTGTGTACAGTAGCAGTGGGCTGTGTACAGTAGCAGTGGGCTGTGTACAGTAGCAGTGTACAGTAGCAGTGGGCTGTGTACAGTAGCTGTGTACAGTAGCAGTGGGCTGTGTACAGTAGCAGTGGGCTGTGTACAGTAGCAGTGTACAGTAGCAGTGGGCTGTGTACAGTAGCTGTGTACAGTAGCATTGGGCTGTGTACAGTAGCAGTGGGCTGTGTACAGTAGCATTGGGCTGTGTACAGTAGCAGTGGGCTGTGTACAGTAGCAGTGTACAGTAGCAGTGGGCTGTGTACAGTAGCAGTTTACAGTAGTAGTGTACAGTAGCAGTGGGCTGGGTACAGTAGCAGTGGGCTGTGTGCAGTGGGCTGTGTACAGTATCAGTGTACAGTAGCAGTGTACAGTAGCAGTGTACAGTAGCAGTGGGCTGTGTACAGTAGCAGTGTACAGTAGCAGTGTACAGTAGCAGTGGGCTGTGTACAGTAGCAGTGGGCTGTGTACAGTAGCAGTGGGCTGTGTACAGTAGCAGTGGGCTGTGTACAGTAGCAGTGTACAGTAGCAGTGGGCTGTGTACAGTAGCAGTGGGATGTGTACAGTAGCAGTGGGCTGTGTACAGTAGCAGTGGGCTGTGTACAGTAGCAGTGTACAGTAGCAGTGGGCAGTGTGCAGTAGCAGTGTACAGTGTACAGTAGCAGTGGGCTGTGTACAGTAGCAGTGTACAGTAGCAGTGGCTGTGTACAGTAGCAGTGGGCTGTGTACAGTAGCAGTGTACAGTAGCAGTGGGCAGTGTACAGTAGCAGTGTACAGTAGCAGTGGGCAGTGTACAGTAGCAGTGGGCTGTGTACAGTAGCAGTGTACAGTAGCAGTGGGCTGTGTACAGTAGCAGTGTACAGTAGCAGTGGGCTGTGTACAGTAGCAGTGTACAGTAGCAGTGGGCTGTGTACAGTAGCAGTGGGCTGTGTACAGTAGCAGTGTGCAGTGGGCTGTGTACAGTAGCAGTGTACAGTAGCAGTGTACAGTAGCAGTGGGCTGTGTACAGTAGCAGTTTACAGTAGTAGTGTACAGTAGCAGTGGGCTGGGTACAGTAGCAGTGGGCTGTGTGCAGTGGGCTGTGTACAGTAGCAGTTTACAGTAGCAGTGTACAGTAGCAGTGGGCTGTGTACAGTAGCAGTGTACAGTAGCAGTGGGCTGTGTACAGTAGCAGTGGGCTGTGTACAGTAGCAGTGTACAGTAGCAGTGTACAGTAGCAGTGGGCTGTGTACAGTAGCAGTGTACAGTAGCAGTGGGCTGTGTACAGTAGCAGTGGGCTGGGTACAGTAGCAGTGGGCTGGGTACAGTAGCAGTGTACAGTAGCAGTGTACAGTAGCAGTGCTCTAAGTGAAGTCAGAGTTCTGTGTGGGTTTTTGACTGACAGCCATGGTGAACGTGAGCCCTGCTCGTGACCACATGCCCCTTCTGCTTATACTTCTGCACGTGTTGATGTCTGAGTGTTAATTGAGAGGTGTCTATGTGTTCTGAAAGATGATCGGTATAATAAATACTGCTTTGAGGTCGTACGGGAGAGGGAGGGGAGAGGGACGGGGGGGAGGTGGAGGGAGGGGGAGGAGGGACGGGAGGAGGAGGGACGGAGGGGGAGAGGGACGGGGAGGGAGAGGTGGAGGAGGAGAGAGGACGAGAGGGAGAGGGACGGGAGGGGAGAGGGACGGGAGGGGAGGTGGAGGGGGAGAGGGACGAGAGGGGAGGTGGAGAGGGAGAGGGACGGGAGGGAGAGAGGGACGAGAGGGGAGGTGGAGAGGGACGAGAGGTGTAGAGGAGGAGAGGGACGTGAGGGGAGAGAGACGAGAGGGGAGATGGAGGGGACGAGAGGTGTAGAGGAGGGGAGAGGGACGGGAGGGGAGAGGGACGAGAGGGGGAGGTGGAGGGGGACGAGAGGTGTAGAGGGAGGGGAGAGGGACGGGAGGGGAGAGAGAGACGAGAGGGGGAGGTGGAGAGGGAGGTGAAGGGGGAGGTGGAGAGGGAGGGGAGAGGGAGGTGGAGAGGTATAATAAATACTGCTTTGAGGTCGTACGGGAGGGGGAGAGGGACGGGGGGGGAGGTGGAGAGGTATAATAAATACTGCTTTGAGGTCGTACGGGAGGGGGAGAGGGACGGGGGAGGTGGAGAGGTATAATAAATACTGCTTTGAGGTCGTACGGGGAGGGGAGAGGGACGGGGGAGGTGGAGAGGTATAATAAATACTGCTTTGAGGTCATGCAGGGAGGGGAGAGGGACGGGGGAGGTGGAGAGGTATAATAAATACTGCTTTGAGGTCGTACGGGAGGGAGAGGGACGGGGGGAGGTGGAGAGGTATAATAAATACTGCTTTGAGGTCGTACGGGAGGAGGAGAGGGACGGGAGGGGAGGGGAGAGGGACGGGAGGGGAGGGGAGAGGGACGGGAGGGGGAGGGGGAGAGGTATAATAAATACTGCTTTGAGGTCGTACCACAAACCCGTGAGTTCAAACGTAGGTTTTGTTTTTATAGAGTTGTAATCTTCATATTCATCCAGACTTTTTATCCCACATTTTGTTACGTTACAGCCTTATTTTATTCTAAAATGTATTTAAAAAAAATTTGTTTTCCTCAGACAATAAATACCCCATAATGAAAAAACAAAAAAAACACTTTTTAAATTGATTTTTTGCAAATGTTTTACAAATATAACATTGAAATATCATATTTACATAAGTTTTCAGACTCTTTACTCAGTACTTTGTTGAAGCACCTTTTGCAGCGATCACAGCATCAAGTCTTCTTGGGTATGACGCTACAAGCTTGGCACACCTGTACTTGGGGAGTTTCTCCCATTCTTCTCTGCAGATCCACTCAAGCTCTGTCAGGTTGGATGGGGAGTGTCGCTGCACAGCTATTTTCAGGTCTCTCCAGAGATGTTTGATCAGGTTCAAGACTGGCTCTGGCTGGGGCCCTCAAAGACATTCAGAGACTTGTCCCGAAGCCACTCCTGCGTTGTCTTGGCTGTGTGCTTAGTGTAGTTGTCCTGTTGGAAGGTGAACCTTCGCCCCAATCTGAGGTCCTGAGTGCTCAGGAGCAGGTTTTCCTCAAGGATCTCTCTGTACTTTGCTCCGTTCATCTTTCCCTCGATCCTGACTAGTCTCCCAGTCCCTGCTGCTGAAATACATCCCCACAGCATGATGCTGCCACCACCATGCTTCACCATTGGGATGGTGACAGGTTTCCTCCAGACGTGACGCTTTGCATTCAGGCCAAAGATTTCAATTTTGGTTTCATCAGACCATCTTGTTTCTCATGATCTGAGAATCTTTAGGTTTCCTTTTGGCGAGCTCCAAGCAGGTTGTCATGTGCCTTTTACTGAGGAGTGGCTTCCATCTGGCCACTCTACCATAAATGACTGATTGGTGGAGTGCTGCAGAGATTGTTGTCCTTCTGGAAGGTTCTCCCTTCTCCACAGAGGAACTCTGGAGCTCTGGCAGAGTGACCATCGGGTTCTTGGTCACCTCCCTGACCAAGGCCCTTCTCCCCCGATTGCTCAGTTTGCCCGGGCGGCCAGCTGTAGGAAGAGTCTTGGTGGTTCCAAACTTCTTCCATTTAAGAATGATGGAGGCCACTGTGTTCTTAAGGACATTCAATGCTGCAGAAATGTTTTGGTACCCTTCCTCAGATCTGTACCTCGACACAATCCTGTCTCAGAGCTCTACAGACAATTCCTTTGACCCCATGGCTTGGTTTTGGTTCTGACCTGCACTGTCAACTGTGGGACCTTTTTATAGACAGGTGTATGCCTTTCCAAATCCAAATCTTGTCCAATGAATTGAATTTACCACAGGTGGACTCCAATCAAGTTGTAGAAACCTCTCACGGATGATCAATGGAAACAGGATGCACCCGAGGATCTGAATACTTCATTGTTTTCTAATTTGTCAATATGGGGGTATTGTGATGTCATTATGGGGTATCAGTGATGTCATTATATGGGTATTGTGATGCCATTATATGGGTATTGTGATGTCATTATGGGGGTATTGTGATGTCATTATATGGGTATTGTGATGTCATTATGGGGGTATTGTGATGTCATTATGTGGGTATTGTGATGTCATTATATGGGTATTGTGATGCCATTATATGGGTATTGTGATGTCATTATGGGGGTATTGTGATGTCATTATATGGGTATTGTGATGTCATTATGGGGGTATTGTGATGTCATTATGGAGTATTGTGATGTCATTATGGAGTATTGTGATGTCATTATGGAGTATTGTGATGTCATTATGGAGTATTGTGATGTCATTATGGGGTATTGTGATGCCATTATATGGTATTGATGTCATTATGGGGTATTGTGATGTCATATATGAAGCATTGTGATGTCATTATGGGGGTATTGTGATGTCATTATTATGGGTATTGTGATGCCATTATACGGGCATTGTGATGTCCCATTATATGGGCATTGTGATGTCATTATGGGGGTATTGTGATGCCATTATGGGTATTGTGATGCCATTATATGGGCATTGTGATGTCATTATATGGGCATTGTGATGTCACATGGGGGCATTGTGACGCCATTATATGGGCATTGTGATGTCATTATGGGGTATTGGTGGAGGGCATTGTGATGTCATTATATGGGCATTGTGATGTCATGGAGGTATTAGATGTCATTATGGAGTATTGTGGATGTCATTATGGAGTATTGATGTCATTATGGAGGCATTGTGATGTCATTATGGAGTATTGTGATGTCATTATGGAGGACGTATGGAGTATTGTGATGTCATTATGGAGTATTGTGATGTCATTATGGAGTAACAGATGTCATTATGGAGTATTGGATGTCATTATGGGTATTGTGATGTCATTATGGAGTATTGTGATGTCATTATGGAGTATTGTGATGTCATTATGGGGCATTGTGATGTCATTATTGGGCATTGTGATGTCATTATGGAGTATTGTGATGTCATTATGGGGGTAGGTATTGTGATGTCATTATGGGGGCATTGTGATGTCATTATGGGGGTATTGTGATGTCATTATATGGGGGGTCATTATGGGGGTATTGTGATGCCATTATATATTGTGATGTATTATATGGGCATTGATGTCATTAT
The DNA here is from genome assembly GCF_034236695.1 of Oncorhynchus nerka. Lineage (NCBI taxonomy): Eukaryota > Metazoa > Chordata > Actinopteri > Salmoniformes > Salmonidae > Oncorhynchus > Oncorhynchus nerka. Next base: position 7,639 of record NW_027036972.1, on the reverse strand, counting down.
ATGGGTATTGTGATGTCATTATGGGGTATTGTGATGCCATTATATGGGTATTGTGATGTCATTATTATTGTGGATGTCATTTATGGTATTGTGATGTCATTATATGGGCATTGTGATGTCATTATGGGGCATTTCTGTGATGTCATTATATGGGTATTGTGATGTCATTATATGGGCATTGTGGATGTCATTATGGAGGTATTGTGATGTCATTATGGAGTATTGTGGATGTCATTATGGAGTATTGTGATGTCATTATGGAGTATTGCGGACAACAATATGGAGCATTGTGATGTCATTATGGAGTACAGACATTATGGGATATCAGGATGTCATTATGGAGTATTGTGATGTCATTATGGAGTATTGTGATGTCATTATGGAGTATTGTGATGTCATTATGGAGTATTGTGATGTCATTATGGAGTATTGTGATGTCATTATGGAGTATTGTGTGTAGATTGATGAGGAAAAACTATTTAATCAATTTTAGAAGAAGGCTGTGACGAATCATTCAAGTGATCTGGATACTTTCCCGAATGCACTGTAGGCCAATTTTCACATGTGTAAGGGGTTAAGTTGTTACTAGTGTGCGATTAGCATCTTTTGTTTTGGAGTCTGGGGGATTCAGATGCTGTGTAAGTACATCAGTGAGGCTTAACCAGGGGCTTTCATTATTCTGCTGGGTCTTTATGTACTGACTGAATCATGTGAGGAGAAGACAGAGTTATTTAGGCTGCTGCTGGGAGGGAGGAGGTCCACTGGAGACTGAGTGTGAGGGGGGTGTTGGTCCACTGGGGAGACTGAGTGTAGAGGGGGGCTGGTCCACTGGGGGAGCTGAGTGTAGAGGGGGGTGCTGGTCCAGGAGACTGGTGTAGAGGGGGGTGCTGGTCCACTGGGGGCGACTGAGTGTAGAGGGGGTGCTGGTCCACTGGGGGAGACTGAGTGTAGAGGGTTGCTGGTCCACTGGGGGAGACTGAGTGTAGAGGGGGGCTGCTGGTCCACTGGGGAGACTGAGTGTGAGGGGGTTGCTGGTCCACTGGGGAGACTGAGTGTAGAGGGGGGGTGCTGGTCCATTATCCCCCATTCAGAGTTCAATGGCCCCCTATCCCCATATAGAGTTCCCAAATGGCCCCCTATCTAGAGTTCCCAATGGCTCCTATCCCCTATCTAGAGTTCCCCAAATATTTTATCCCTATCTAGAGTTCCCAAATGGCCCACTTATCTAGAATTCCCAAATGGCTATCCCCCATCTAGAGTTCCAAATGACCCCCTATCTAGAGTCACCAAATGGCCCCTATCTAGAGTTCCCAAATGGCCCCCTATCCTAGAGTTCCCAAATAGCCCCCTATCTAGAGGTTCCAAATGGCCCCCCCTATCTGGGTGAAGTAGAGTTTCTCCCTCTCTTCATGGCCCTGCTTATTCTTCCAGCCTCTGCAGGGGCAGGTGAAATCTGGATGCAACACTATGACACAGCGCCGACATGGTTCTAGGGAGAGAGTGACACGTGGCTCAGATCCTTTGTTCAGTCGATAATAGACACCATTTGTAGCATTAACAGGTATAGTGTATATGTATATATATATATGTATATACAAGGTCTGGAGCCAGCTTCCTGCTCGCTCAGGCTGCTTCTGCCCGACCGCAACCTATCCTCAAGTCCACACACACATACACACACACATACACACACATACACACATACACACACATACACACACACCTCAAGCCCAGTCTTCAGGCAGGGATTTATGAGGTGGCTGGATGCACTGTGACTGGTGGAGCAGGTCCGACTGGTCAGGCCCAGGTTGGTCAGGGCCCTGGCCAGGGGCCCAGGGTTGGTCAGGGGCCCAGGGTGGTCAGGGCCCTGGGTTTGGTCAGGGGCAGGTTGATCAGGGTTGGTCAGGGCAGAATCTGAGGAACCCGACTTCGGCATGCTCATTCCTCTTCCTGCTTTACAGACCAGAGTCAGATCTACAGTCCAGACCTACCCAGAGTCAGATCTACCCAGAGTCAGACCTACCCAGAGTCAGATCCTACCAAGAGTCAGGCCTCAGGCCTACCAAGAGTCAGGCCTGCAGAGTCAGGCCTAGCTAGAGTCAGGCCTAGCTGAGGTCAGGCCTAGCTAGAGTCAGGCCCTGAGTCAGGCCTAGCTAGAGTCAGGCCTAGCTAAACCATTTTCATCAGTGGAGTTAATATATGGAGATGGAATCACGCACAGTATTTCTCACACACACACACACACACACACACCTCATCACACACACACACACACACACACACTTTTTCCCTCTCAGCTATGGACTCTATGTTTACCTTTCCTCCCTGTCATGTCTGATACAGAGAGACTGGCTGAGACCGAGCAGACCTCTCCACAACTCAAGTGTCTGGACAGAGAGACTGGCTGGGACCGAGCAGACCCTCCCTGTCATGTCTGATACAGAGAGAGACTGGCTGAGACCGGGAGCAGACCTCCTCCCTGTCATGTCTGATACAGAGACTGGCTGAGACCGAGCAGGCCCTCCCTCCCTCTGTCAGATACAGAGAGAGAGACTGGCTGAGACCAGGCAGACCTCCCTGTCATGTCTGATACAGAGAGACTGGCTGAGACCGAGCAGACCCTCTCCCTGTCATGTCTGATACAGAGAGACCTGGCTGAGACCGAGCAGACCCTCCCTCCCCAATAAGTGTCTGATACAGAGAGAGACTGGCTGAGACCGAGCAGGCAGTGGACTATAAAATACTGAGGCATACACATTCTCTCCCCCGCTTGCTCCCTCTGCACACTTCTCTCACAATACCTGTCAACTGGACTCTCTCTGAATCACACATCTGCAGGTGCCAGAAAGTAGAGGGAGGAGGGAGAAACAGAGAAAGAAACAGACACATGGTAGAGAGAGAGAGAGAGAGAGAGAGAGAGAGAGAGAGAGAGAGAGAGAGAGAGAGAGAGAGAGAGAGAGAGAGAGAGAGAGGAGAGAGAGAGAGAGACATAGAGAGAGAGACATAGAGGGAACAGAGAGGAGAGACATAGAGACATAGAGAGAGACATAGAGAGAGAGGAGCATAGAGAGGAGAGAGAGAGAGAGAGAGAGAGAGAGAGAGAGACACATAGAGAGAGAGACACATAGAGAGAGAGAGAGAGGCCATAGAGAGAATGAGAGACTAGAGAGAGAGAGAGCCATAGAGAGAAGAGAGCCATAGAGAGAGCCATAGAGAGAGCCATAGAGAGAGAGAGAGCCATAGAGAGAGCCATAGAGAGAGAGAGAGACACATAGAGAGAGCCATAGAGAGAAGCCATAGAGAGAGAGAGAGAGACACATAGAGAGAGAGACACATAGAGAGAGAAGAGACACATAGAGAGACACAGAGAGACACATAGAGAGAGAGGGACACACAGAGAGAGGAGAGAGAGAGGGGACACATAGAGAGAGAGATAATACATAGAGAGAGGGAGAGAGAGAGAGAGACACATAGAGAGAGAGAGAGCCATAGAGAGAGAGAGAGAGAGAGCCATATAGGAGAGAGAGAGAGAGCCATAGAGAGAGAGAGAGAGCCTCACATAGAGAGAGAGAGATAGAGAGAGCCATATATAGAGAGAGAGAGAGATTTTAGAGAGAGATAGACAGAGTGCTATAGAGAGAGAGAGACAGAGCCATAGAGAGGGAGACAGAGAGAGCCATAGAGAGAGAGAGAGAGAGAGAGAGAGAGAGAGAGCCAGAGAGAGAGAGAGCTAGAGAGAGAGAGAGACAGAGCCATAGAGAGAGAGAGAGCCAGAGAGAGAGAGAGAGAGAGAGAGAGAGAGTGATAGAGAGAGAGAGAGATAGAGCCATATAGAGAGAGAGAGAGAGCCATAGAGAGAGAGAGAGAGAGCCATATAGAGAGAGACAGAGAGCCATATAGAGAGAGAAAGAGAGAGAGAGCCATATAGATAGAGAGAGACAGAGAGCCATAGAGAGAGAGAGACAGAGAGCCATAGAGAGAGAGAGAGAGAGGCTATAGAGAGAGAGAGAGAGAGAGCCATAGAGAGAGAGAGAGAGAGAGAGAGAGAGAGAGAGAGAGCCATAGAGAGAGAGAGAGCCATAGAGAGAGAGAGAGCCATAGAGAGAGAGAGAGCCAGAGAGAGAGAGAGACATAGAGAGAGAGAGAGAGCCATAGAGAGAGAGAGAGAGAGAGACACATAGAGAGAGAGAGAGAGAGACACATAGAGAGAGAGAGAGAGACACATAGAGAGAGAGAGAGAGCCATATAGAGAGAGAGAGAGCCATAGAGAGAGAGAGAGAGAGAGCGAGAGAGAGAGACACATAGAGAGAGAGAGAGGGAGAGACACATAGAGAGAGAGAGAGAGAGAGAGACACATAGAGAGAGAGAGAGAGACACATAGGAGAGAGAGAGAGAGAGACACATAGAGAGAGAGAGAGAGAGAGACACATAGAGAGATAGAGAGATAGAGTATATACATAGGAGAGAGAGAGAGATAGACATCAACATACAGAGAGAGACAGGTGCTATAGAGATTAGAGAGAGAGACAGATATATGTCTACATATATATATAGAGAGACAGAGTATATATAGAGAGAGAGAGATATATATATATATATATATATTCACAGATATATATATAGATAGATAGACAGAGTGCTATAGAGAGAGAGAGACAGAGAGAGCCATAGAGAGAGAGACAGAGTGCCATAGAGCTGAGAGAGAGAGAGCCAGACAGAGAGAGAGAGAGAGAGAGCCATAGAGAGAGAGAGAGACATAGAGAGAGAGAGAGACATAGAGAGAGACAGAGAGAGAGAGAGACATAGAGAGAGAGAGAGAGAGAGTACAGAAGAGACAGAGACACATAGAGAGAGAGAGAGACAGAGTGCCACTACAGAGAGAGAGAGAGAGAGAGAGCCATAGAGAGAGAGAGAGACACATAGAGAGAGAGAGAGAGAGAGAGAGAGAGAGCCATAGAGAGAGAGAGAGAGAGAGAGAGACAGAGAGAGAGAGCCATAGAGAGAGCCTACAGAGTGCTAGAGAGCCAGAGAGAGGCTTTCATAGAGAGAGAGAGACAGAGCCATAGAGAGAGAGAGAGAGCAGAGAGAGAGAGCCATAGAGAGAGAGAGAGAGAGACACATAGAGAGAGAGAGACACATAGAGAGAGAGAGACACATAGAGAGAGAGAGACACATAGAGAGAGAGAGACAGAGAGAGACACATAGAGAGAGAGAGAGAGAGAGAGTATAGAGAGAGAGAGAGAGAGACACATAGAGAGACAGAGAGAGAGACACATAGAGAGAGAGAGAGCACATAGAGAGAGAGAGAGAGAGAGAGATTATTAGAGAGAGACAGAGCCAAGCATAGAGAGAGAGAGAGAGAGAGCCATATAGAGAGAGAGAGAGAGAGAGCCATAGAGAGAGAGAGAGAGCCATATAGAGAGAGAGAGAGAGAGAGCCATATATATAGAGAGAGAGAGAGAGCCATAGAGAGAGAGAGAGAGCCATAGAGAGGGAGAGAGAGAGCCATAGAGAGAGAGAGAGAGAGAGAGAGAGCCAGAGAGAGACAGCTAGAGAGAGAGAGAGACAGAGAGCCATAGAGAGAGAGAGAGCCATAGAGAGAGAGAGACAGAGTGCTATAGAGAGAGAGAGAGAGAGAGAGAGAGCCACAGAGAGAGAGAGAGAGACTAGAGTGCATAGAGAGAGAGAGAGAGAGGCCATAGAGAGAGACAGAGTGCCATAGAGAGAGAGAGAGTGCTATAGAGAGAGAGAGAGACAGAGAGCTAGAGAGAGAGAGAGACACAGTGCTATAGAGAGAGAGAGAGAGACACATAGAGAGAGAGAGAGAGAGAGAGACTATAGAGAGAGAGAGAGAGACACATAGAGAGAGAGAGAGAGAGACACATAGAGAGAGAGAGACAGAGACACATAGAGAGAGAGAGAGAGAGAGCCATAGAGAGAGAGAGAGACACTAGAGAGAGAGAGAGAGACACATAGAGAGAGAGAGAGAGAGACACATAGAGAGAGAGAGAGCAGCACATAGAGAGAGAGAGAGCAGAGAGAGAGAGAGAGACAGAGCACATAGAGAGAGAGAGAGCCACAGAGAGCAGATAGAGCATAGAGAGAGAGAGATGCTATAGAGAGAGAGAGCCATGAGTGCTATAGAGAGAGAGAGACATAGAGAGAGAGATTTATAGAGAGAGAGTGCACATAGAGAGAGAGACAGAGTGCATAGAGAGAGAGACAGAGTGGATATATAGAGAGAGAGAGACAGAGCCATAGAGAGAGAGAGACAGAGTGCTATAGAGAGAGAGACAGAGTGCTATAGAGAGAGAGAGAGATAGAGAGAGAGATATATATATTCAGAGACAGATATATATATATAGAGATATATTCGAGAGTGATATACAGATAGAGACAGAGGCTATAGAGATATATACAGGAGGCTATAGAGAGAGAGACAGAGTGCTATAGAGAGAGATTCGACAGATATTCGCCATAGAGAGAGACAGAGGCCATAGAGATATAGACAGAGTGCTCGCATAGATATAGAGACAGATTCTATTATGCCATAGAGAGAGAGATATATTCTATTATATATTATTATATATTCTCACATATATATATATATATTCATTATATACATATATATCTCATTACAGAGAGAGAGAGAGAGAGAGAGATATATATCACAGATATATATATATATCACAGTATATATATATTCTTGTAAGAGAGAGAGACATATATATTCACATATATATATATATTCTCAAGTATATATATATATTCACACATATATATATATATTCACGTATATATATATATATTCTACAGATATATATATATTCACAGAGATATATATTCTGTATATATAATATATATATTCGCTACATATTCTCACTTATATATATTCTCACAGATATATATATATATATTCTCACGTATATATATATATATTCTGCCATATATATATATATACATACAGAGAAGAGAGACATAGAGAGAGAGCCATAGAGAGAGAGAGAGAGCCATAGAGAGAAGCCAGAGAGCAGCCATAGAGAGGGAAGCTTCACAGAGAGAGAGAGCCATGGAGAGCCAGAGAGAGAGAGAGCCAGAGAGAGAGAGAGAGCCATAGGAGAGAGAGAGACAGAGAGCCATGAGAGCGAGAGAGAGAGAGAGCCATAGAGAGAGAGAGCCAGAGAGAGCCATAGAGAGAGAGAGCCAGAGAGAGAGCCATAGAGAGAGAGAGAGAGAGCTTCATAGAGAGAGAGAGAGCCATAGAGAGAGAGAGCCATAGAGAGGAAACCATAGAGAGAGAGAGAGAGCCATAGAGAGAGCCAGAGTATTATAGAGAGACCAGAGAGAGAGCCAGAGAGAGAGAGAGAGCCTAGAGAGCCAAGAGAGAGAGCCGCTAGAGAGAGTCATAGAGAGAGAGCCATAGAGAGAGAGCCAGAGAGAGCCAGAGAGAGAGAGAGAGAGAGCCAGAGAGAGAGAGCCAGAGAGAGAGAGAGAGAGAGAGAGAGAGAGCCAGAGAGAGAGAGCCAGAGAGAGCCATGAGAGGAGAGAGAGAACATAGAGAGAGAGACAGAGAGAGACGCAGAGAGCCATAGAGAGAGAGAGAGCCATGAGTAGAGAGAGCCATAGAGAGAGAGAGAGA
>NW_027036971.1:0-16760 GCF_034236695.1 Oncorhynchus nerka | reverse complement strand
CCTGGTCTTTCCTTATGTTACCCTGGTCTTTCCTTATGTTACCCTGGTCTTTCCTAATGTTACCCTGGTCTTATGTTACCCTGGTCTTATGTTACCCTGGTCTTCCTATGTTACCCTGGTCTTCCTTATGTTACCCTGGTCTTTCCTTATGTTACCCTGGTCTTTCCTTATGTTACCCTGGTTTTATGTTACCCTGGTCTTATGTTACCCTGGTCTTTCCTAATGTTACCCTGGTCTTTCCTTATGTTACCCTGGTCTTATGTTACCCTGGTCTTTCCTTATGTTACCCTGGTCTTTCCTTATGTTACCCTGGTCTTATGTTACCCTGGTCTTTCCCTATGTTACCCTGGTCTTTCCTTATGTTACCCTGGTCTTTCCTATATGTTACCCTGGTCTTATGTTACCCTGGTCTTTCCTTATGTTACCCTGGTCTTATGTTACCCTGGTCTTTCCTTATGTTACCCTGGTCTTTCCTTATGTTACCCTGGTCTTTCCTTATGTTACCCTGGTCTTATGTTACCCTGGTCTTATGTTACCCTGGTCTTTCCTATGTTACCCTGGTCTTTCCTTATGTTACCCTGGTCTTTCCTATGTTACCCTGGTCTTTCCTTATGTTACCCTGGTCTTTCCTTATGTTACCCTGGTCTTTCCTTATGTTACCCTGGTCTTATGTTACCCTGGTCTTATGTTACCCTGGTCTATTTCCTATATGTTACCCTGGTCTTTCCTTATGTTACCCTGGTCTTATGTTACCCTGGTCTTTCCTTATGTTACCCTGGTCTTATGTTACCCTGGTCTTATGTTACCCTGGTCTTATGTTACCCTGGTCTTTCCTTATGTTACCCTGGTCTTATGTTACCCTGGTCTTATGTTACCCTGGTCTTATGTTACCCTGGTCTTATGTTACCCTGGTCTTATGTTACCCTGGTCTTTCCTTATGTTACCCTGGTCTTTCCTTATGTTAACCTGGTCTTTGCTTATGTTACCCTGGTCTTTCCTAATGTTACCCTGGTCTTATGTTACCCTGGTCTTATGTTACCCTGGTCTTATGTTACCCTGGTCTTTCCTTATGTTACCCTGGTCTTTCCTAATGTTACCCTGGTCTTATGTTACCCTGGTCTTATGTTACCCTGGTCTTATGTTACCCTGGTCTTTCCTTATGTTACCCTGGTCTTTCCTTATGTTACCCTGGTCTTTCCTTATGTTACCCTGGTCTTTCTTATGTTACCCTGGTCTTTCCTTATGTTACCCTGGTCTTTCCTAATGTTACCCTGGTCTTATGTTACCCTTATGTTACCCTGGTCTTTCCTTATGTTACCCTGGTCTTTCCTTATGTTACCCTGGTCTTTCCTTATGTTACCCTGGTCTTATGTTACCCTGGTCTTTCCTTATGTTACCCTGGTCTTTCCTTATGTTACCCTGGTCTTTCCTAATGTTACCCTGGTCTTATGTTACCCTGGTCTTATGTTACCCTGGTCTTTCCTTATGTTACCCTGGTCTTATGTTACCCTGGTCTTATGTTACCCTGGTCTTTCCTTATGTTACCCTGGTCTTTCCTTATGTTACCCTGGTCTTTCCTTATGTTACCCTGGTCTTTCCTTATGTTACCCTGGTCTTTCCTTATGTTACCCTGGTCTTTCCTATGTTACCCTGGTCTTATGTTACCCTGGTCTTATGTTACCTGGTCTTATGTTACCCTGGTCTTTCCTTATGTTACCCTGGTCTTTCCCTGGTCTTATGTTACCTGGTCTTTTCCTCCTTATGTTACCCCTGGTCTTTCCTTATGTTACCCTGGTCTTATGTTACCTGGTCTTTTCTTATGTTACCCTGGTCTTTCCTATGTTACCCTGGTCTTTCCTTATGTTACCCTGGTCTTTGTTACCCTGGTCTTTCCTTATGTTACCTGGTCTTTCCTTATGTTACCCTGGTCTTTCCTTATGTTACCCTGGTCTTTCCTATGTTACCCTGGTCTTTCCTTATGTTACCCTGGTCTTATTATGTTACCCTGGTCTTATGTTACCCTGGTCTTTCCTTATGTTACCCTGGTCTTTCCTTATGTTACCCTGGTCTTTCCTTATGTTACCCTGGTCTTTCCTAATGTTACCCTGGTCTTTCCTAATGTTACCCTGGTCTTTCCTTATGTTACCCTGGTCTTATGTTACCCTGGTCTTTCCTTATGTTACCCTGGTCTTTCCTTATGTTACCCTGGTCTTTCCTTATGTTACCCTGGTCTTATGTTACCCTGGTCTTTTTTACTTCTTATGTTACCCTGGTCTTTCCTTATGTTACCCTGGTCTTATGTTACCCTGGTCTTTTCTTATGTTACCCTGGTCTTTCCTTATGTTACCCTGGTCTTTCCTTATGTTACCCTGGTCTTATGTTACCCTGGTCTTTCCTTATGTTACCCTGGTCTTTCCTTATGTTACCCTGGTCTTTCTTATTGTTACCCTGGTCTTTCCTTATGTTACCCTGGTCTTTCCCTGGTCTTATGTTACCCTGGTCTTATGTTACCCTGGTCTTTGTTACCTGGTCTTATGTTACCCTGGTCTTTCCTTATGTTACCCTGGTCTTTCCTTATGTTACCCTGGTCTTTCCTTATGTTACCCTGGTCTTATGTTACCCTGGTCTTTCCTTATGTTACCCTGGTCTTTCCTTATGTTACCCTGGTCTTTCCTTATGTTACCCTGGTCTTTCCTAATGTTACCCTGGTCTTTCCTAATGTTACCCTGGTCTTTCCTTATGTTACCCTGGTCTTTCCTTATGTTACCCTGGTCTTTCCTTATGTTACCCTGGTCTTTCCTTATGTTACCCTGGTCTTTCCTTATGTTACCCTGGTCTTATGTTACCCTGGTCTTATGTTACCCTGGTCTTATGTTACCCTGGTCTTTCCTTATGTTACCCTGGTCTTTCCTTATGTTACCCTGGTCTTTCCTTATGTTACCCTGGTCTTATGTTACCCTGGTCTTTCCTTATGTTACCCTGGTTACCCTGGTCTTATGTTACCTGGTCTTATGTTACCCTGGTCTTTCCTTATGTTACCCTGGTCTTTCCTTATGTTACCCTGGTCTTTCCTTATGTTACCCTGGTCTTATGTTACCCTTCTTATGTTACCCTGGTCTTTCCTTTCCTTATGTTACCCTGGTCTTTCCTTATGTTACCCTGGTCTTCCTTAATGTTACCCTGGTCTTATGTTACCCTGGTCTTTCCTTATGTTACCCTGGTCTTTCCTTATGTTACCCTGGTCTTTCCTTATGTTACCCTGGTCTTTCCTTATGTTACCCTGGTCTTATGTTACCCTGGTCTTTCCTTATGTTACCCTGGTCTTTCCTTATGTTACCCTGGTCTTTCTTATGTTACCCTGGTCTTATGTTACCCTGGTCTTTCCTTATTTTACCCTGGTCTATGTTACCCTGGTCTTATATCCCTTCTTTCCTAATGTTACCCTGGTCTTTCCTAATGTTACCCTGGTCTTTCCTAATGTTACCCTGGTCTTATGTTACCCTGGTCTTTCCTAATGTTACCCTGGTCTTTCCTAATGTTACCCTGGTCTTTCCTTATGTTACCCTGGTCTTTCCTTATGTTACCCTGGTCTTTCCTTAATGTTACCCTGGTCTTATGTTATGTTACCCTGGTCTTATGTTACCCTGGTCTTATGTTACCCTGGTCTTTCCTTCTTATGTTACCCTGGTCTTTCCTTATGTTACCCTGGTCTTATGTTACCCTGGTCTTTCCTTATGTTACCCTGGTCTTTCCTTATGTTACCCTGGTCTTTCCTTATGTTACCCTGGTCTTTCCTATTTACCCTGGTTATGTTACCCTGGTCTTTGTTACCCTGGTCTTATGTTACCCTGGTCTTTCCTTATGTTACCCTGGTCTTTCCTTATGTTACCCTGGTCTTTCCTTATGTTACCCTGGTCTTTCCTTATGTTACCCTGGTCTTTCCTAATGTTACCCTGGTCTTTGTTACCCTGGTCTTTCCTTATATTACCCTGGTCTTTCCTTATGTTACCCTGGTCTTTCCTTATGTTACCCTGGTCTTTCATTATGTTACCCTGGTCTTTCCTTATGTTACCCTGGTCTTTCCTTATGTTACCCTGGTCTTTCTTATGTTACCCTGGTCTTTCCTTATGTTACCTGGTCTTTCCTGGTCTTTCCATGTTACCCTGGTCTTATGTTACCCTGGTCTTATGTTACCCTGGTCTTTCCTTATGTTACCTGGTCTTTCCTTATGTTACCCTGGTCTTTCTTTTACCCTGGTCTTTCCTATTTATGTTCTGGTCTTTCCTTATGTTACCCTGGTCTTTCCTTATGTTACCCTGGTCTTTCCTTATGTTACCCTGGTCTTTCCTTGTTTACCCTGGTCTTTCCTTATGTTACCCTGGTCTTATGTTACCCTGGTCTTATGTTACCCTGGTCTTTCCTTATGTTACCCTGGTCTTTCCTAATGTTACCCTGGTCTTTCCCTGGTCTTATGTTACCCTGGTCTTTCCTTATGTTACCCTGGTCTTTCCTTATGTTACCCTGGTCTTATGTTACCCTGGTCTTTCCTAATGTTACCTGGTCTTATGTTACCCTGGTCTTTCCTTATGTTACCCTGGTCTTTCCTTATTTACCCTGGTCTTTCCTTATGTTACCCTGGTCTTTGTTACCTTCTTATGTTACCCTGGTCTTTCCCTTTATGTTACCCTGGTCTTATGTTACCCTGGTCTTATGTTACCTGGTCTTTCCTTATGTTACCCTGGTCTTTCCTTAATGTTACCCTGGTCTTTCCTTATGTTACCCTGGTCTTATGTTACCCTGGTCTTATGTTACCCTGGTCTTTCCTTATGTTACCCTGGTCTTTCCTTATGTTACCCTGGTCTTTCCTTATGTTACCCTGGTCTTTCCTTATGTTACCCTGGTCTTTCCTATGTTACCTGGTCTTTCCTTATGTTACCCTGGTCTTTCCTTATGTTACCTGGTCTTATGTTACCCTGGTCTTATGTTACCTGGTCTTTCCTAATGTTACCCTGGTCTTATGTTACCCTGGTCTTTGTTACCCTTCTTATGTTACCCTGGTCTTTCCTTATGTTACCCTGGTCTTTCCTGTTACCCTGGTCTTTCCTTATGTTACCCTGGTCTTTGTTACCCTGGTCTTATGTTACCCTGGTCTTATGTTACCCTGGTCTTTCCTTATGTTACCCTGGTCTTTCCTTATGTTACCCTGGTCTTTCCTTATGTTACCCTGGTCTTATGTTACCCTGGTCTTATGTTACCCTGGTCTTTCCTTATGTTACCCTGGTCTTATGTTACCCTGGTCTTATGTTACCCTGGTCTTATGTTACCCTGGTCTTTCCTTATGTTACCTCTTTCCTTATGTTACCCTGGTCTTTCCTTATGTTACCTGGTCTTTCCTTATGTTACCCTGGTCTTTCCTATGTTACCCTGGTCTTTCCTTATTTACCCTGGTCTTTCCTAATGTTACCCTGGTCTTATGTTACCCTGGTCTTTCCTTATGTTACCTGGTCTTTCCTTATGTTACCCTGGTCTTTCCTATGTTACCCTGGTCTTTTCCCTGGTCTTATGTTACCCTGGTCTTATGTTACCCTGGTCTTTCCTAATGTTACCCTGGTCTTTCCTTATGTTACCCTGGTCTTTCCTAATGTTACCCTGGTCTTTCCTTATGTTACCCTGGTCTTATGTTACCCTGGTCTTATGTTACCCTGGTCTTATGTTACCCTGGTCTTTCCTTATGTTACCCTGGTCTTTCCTTATGTTACCCTGGTCTTTCCTAATGTTACCCTGGTCTTATGTTACCCTGGTCTTATGTTACCCTGGTCTTATGTTACCCTGGTCTTTCCTTATGTTACCCTGGTCTTATGTTACCCTGGTCTTTCCTTATGTTACCCTGGTCTTTCCTTATGTTACCCTGGTCTTTCCTTATGTTACCCTGGTCTTATGTTACCCTGGTCTTTCCTTATGTTACCCTGGTCTTTCCTTATGTTACCCTGGTCTTTCCTTATGTTACCCTGGTCTTTCCTTATGTTACCCTGGTCTTTCCTTATGTTACCCTGGTCTTTCCCTATGTTACCCTGGTCTTTCCTTATGTTACCCTGGTCTTTCCTAATGTTACCCTGGTCTTTCATTATGTTACCCTGGTCTTTCCTATGTTACCCTGGTCTGGTCTCCTTATGTTACCCTGGTCTTTCCTTATGTTACCCTGGTCTTATGTTACCCTGGTCTTTCCTTATGTTACCCTGGTCTTATGTTACCCTGGTCTTATGTTACCCTGGTCTTTCCTAATATGTTACCTGGTCTTTCCTTATGTTACCCTGGTCTTATGTTACCCTGGTCTTTCCTAATGTTACCCTGGTCTTTCCTTATGTTACCCTGGTCTTTCCTTATACTTATGTCTTTCCTTATGTTACCCTGGTCTTTCCTTATGTTACCCTGGTCTTTCCTTATGTTACCCTGGTCTTATGTTACCCTGGTCTTATGTTACCCTGGTCTTATGTTACCCTGGTCTTTCCTTATGTTACCCTGGTCTTATGTTACCCTGGTCTTATTTCCTGGTCTTATGTTACCCTTTCCTTATGTTACCTGGTCTTTCCTTATGTTACCCTGGTCTTTCCTTATGTTACCCTGGTCTTTCCTTATGTTACCCTGGTCTTTCCTTATGTTACCCTGGTCTTTCCTTATGTTACCCTGGTCTTTCTTATTTTACCCTGGTCTTTCCTTATGTTACCCTGGTCTTTCCTTATGTTACCCTGGTCTTTCCTAATGTTACCCTGGTCTTTCCTTATGTTACCCTGGTCTTTCTGTTACCCTGGTCTTTCCTTATGTTACCCTGGTCTTTCCTTATGTTACCCTGGTCTTTCCTAATGTTACCCTGGTCTTTCCTGGTCTTTCCTTATGTTACCCTGGTCTTTCCTTATGTTACCCTGGTCTTATGTTACCCTGGTCTTTCCTTATGTTACCCTGGTCTTTCCTTATGTTACCCTGGTCTTTTTCCTAATGTTACCCTGGTCTTTCCTGGTCTTATGTTACCCTGGTCTTTCCTATGTTACCCTGGTCTTTCCTTATGTTACCCTGGTCTTTCCTTATGTTACCCTGGTCTTTCCTTATGTTACCCTGGTCTTTCCTTATGTTACCCTGGTTTTATGTTACCCTGGTCTTATGTTACCCTGGTCTTTCCTAATGTTACCCTGGTCTTTCCTTATGTTACCCTGGTCTTATGTTACCCTGGTCTTTCCTTATGTTACCCTGGTCTTTCCTTATGTTACCCTGGTCTTTCCTTATGTTACCCTGGTCTTATGTTACCCTGGTCTTATGTTACCCTGGTCTTTCCTTATGTTACCCTGGTCTTTCCTTATGTTACCCTGGTCTTTCCTTATGTTACCCTGGTCTTTCCTAATGTTACCCTGGTCTTATGTTACCCTGGTCTTTCCTAATGTTACCCTGGTCTTATGTTACCCTGGTCTTTCCTTATGTTACCCTGGTCTTTCCTAATGTTACCCTGGTCTTTCCTTATGTTACCCTGGTCTTATGTTACCCTGGTCTTATGTTACCCTGGTCTTATGTTACCCTGGTCTTTCCTTATGTTACCCTGGTCTTTCCTTAATGTTACCCTGGTCTTTCCTTATGTTACCCTGGTCTTTCCTTATGTTACCCTGGTCTTTCCTAATGTTACCCTGGTCTTATGTTACCCTGGTCTTTCCCTGGTCTTTCCTTAATGTTACCCTGGTCTTATGTTACCCTGGTCTTTCCTAATGTTACCCTGGTCTTTCCTTATGTTACCCTGGTCTTTCCTTATGTTACCCTGGTCTTTCCTTATGTTACCCTGGTCTTTCCTTATGTTACCCTGGTCTTATGTTACCCTGGTCTTATGTTACCCTGGTCTTTCCTTATGTTACCCTGGTCTTTCCTTATGTTACCCTGGTCTTATGTTACCCTGGTCTTTTCTTATGTTACCCTGGTCTTTCCTTATGTTACCCTGGTCTTTCCTTATGTTACCCTGGTCTTATCCCTGGTCTTTTTACCCTGGTCTTTCCCTGGTCTTATGTTACCCTGGTCTTTCCTTATGTTACCCTGGTCTTTCCTTATGTTACCCTGGTCTTTCCTTATGTTACCCTGGTCTTTCCTTATGTTACCCTGGTCTTATGTTACCCTGGTCTTATGTTACCCTGGTCTTATGTTACCCTGGTCTTTCCTTATGTTACCCTGGTCTTTCCTTATGTTACCCTGGTCTTTCCTTATGTTACCCTGGTCTTATGTTACCCTGGTCTTTCCTTATGTTACCCTGGTCTTATGTTACCCTGGTCTTTCCTGGTCTATGTTACCCTGGTCTTTCCTAATGTTACCCTGGTCTTATGTTACCCTGGTCTTTCCTTATGTTACCCTGGTCTTTCCTTATGTTACCCTGGTCTTATGTTACCCTGGTCTTTCCTTATGTTACCCTGGTCTTATGTTACCCTGGTCTTATGTTACCCTGGTCTTATGTTACCCTGGTCTTTCCTTATGTTACCCTGGTCTTTCCTTATGTTACCCTGGTCTTTCCTTATGTTACCCTGGTCTTATGTTACCCTGGTCTTATGTTACCCTGGTCTTTCCTTATGTTACCCTGGTCTTTCCTTATGTTACCCTGGTCTTATGTTACCCTGGTCTTTCCTTATGTTACCCTGGTCTTTCCTTATGTTACCCTGGTCTTTCCTTATGTTACCCTGGTCTTATGTTACCCTGGTCTTTCCTTATGTTACCCTGGTCTTTCCTTATGGTCTTATGTTACCCTGGTCTTTCTTAAAGTTACCCTGGTCTTTCCTTATGTTACCCTGGTCTTTCCTTATGTTACCCTGGTCTTTCCTTATGTTACCCTGGTCTTATCCCTTCTTTCCTATGTTACCTGGTCTTATGTTACCCTGGTCTTATGTTACCCTGGTCTTTCCTTATGTTACCCTGGTCTTTCCTTATGTTACCCTGGTCTTTCCTTATGTTACCCTGGTCTTTCCCTAATGTTACCCTGGTCTTTCCTTCTTATGTTACCCTGGTCTTTCTTATGTTACCCTGGTCTTTCCTTATGTTACCCTGGTCTTTCCCTATGTTACCCTGGTCTTTCCTTATGTTACCCTGGTCTTTCCTAATGTTACCCTGGTCTTATGTTACCCTGATCTTTCCTTATGTTACCCTGGTCTTTCCTTATGTTACCCTGGTCTTATGTTACCCTGGTCTTTCCTTATGTTACCCTGGTCTTATGTTACCCTGGTATTTCCTTATGTTACCCTGGTCTTTCCTGGTCTTATGTTACCCTGGTCTTATGTTACCCTGGTCTTTCCTTATGTTACCTGGTCTTTCCTTATGTTACCCTGGTCTTATGTTACCCTGGTCTTATCCCTGGTCTATGTTACCCTGGTCTTTCCTTATGTTACCCTGGTCTTTCCTTATGTTACCCTGGTCTTTCCTTATGTTACCCTGGTCTTTCCTTATGTTACCCTGGTCTTTCCTTATGTTACCCTGGTCTTATGTTACCCTGGTCTTATGTTACCCTGGTCTTTCCTTATGTTACCCTGGTCTTTCCTTATGTTACCCTGGTCTTTCCTATGTTACCTGGTCTTTCCTTATGTTACCCTGGTCTTTCCTTATGTTACCCTGGTCTTATGTTACCCTGGTCTTTCCTTATGTTACCCTGGTCTTTCCTTATGTTACCCTGGTCTTATGTTACCCTGGTCTTTCCTTATGTTACCCTGGTCTTTGTTACCTTTCCTTATGTTACCCTGGTCTTTCCTTATGTTACCCTGGTCTTTCCTTATGTTACCCTGGTCTTTCCTTACCCTGGTCTTACCCTGGTCTTTCCTGTTACCCTGGTCTTTCCTAATGTTACCCTGGTCTTTCCTTATGTTACCCTGGTCTTTCCTTATGTTACCCTGGTCTTTCCTTATGTTACCCTGGTCTTTCCTTATGTTACCCTGGTCTTTCCTTATGTTACCCTGGTCTTTCCTTATGTTACCCTGGTCTTTCCTTCCCTGGTCTTTCCCTGGTCTTATGTTACCCTGGTCTTTCCTTATGTTACCCTGGTCTTTCCTTATGTTACCTGGTCTTTCCTTATGTTACCCTGGTCTTTCCTAATGTTACCCTGGTCTTATGTTACCCTGGTCTTATGTTACCCTGGTCTTATGTTACCCTGGTCTTTCCTTATGTTACCCTGGTCTTTCCTAATGTTACCCTGGTCTTTCCTTATGTTACCCTGGTCTTATCCTGGTCTTATGTTACCCTGGTCTTTCCTTATGTTACCCTGGTCTTTCCTTATGTTACCCTGGTCTTTCCTAATGTTACCCTGGTCTTATGTTACCCTGGTCTTATGTTACCCTGGTCTTTCCTTATGTTACCCTGGTCTTTTCTTATGTTACCCTGGTCTTTCCTTATGTTACCCTGGTCTTTCCTTATGTTACCCTGGTCTTTCCCTGGTCTTATGTTACCTCCCTGGTCTTATGTTACCCTGGTCTTATGTTACCCTGGTCTTTCCTATGTTACCCTGGTCTTATGTTACCCTGGTCTTTCCTAATGTTACCCTGGTCTTTCCTTATGTTACCCTGGTCTTTCCTTATGTTACCCTGGTCTTTCCTTATGTTACCCTGGTCTTTCCTAATGTTACCCTGGTCTTATGTTACCCTGGTCTTATTTACCCTGGTCTTATGTTACTTTCCTTATGTTACCCTGGTCTTTCCTTATGTTACCCTGGTCTTTCCTAATGTTACCCTGGTCTTATGTTACCCTGGTCTTTCCTTATGTTACCCTGGTCTTTCCTTATGTTACCCTGGTCTTTCCTTATGTTACCCTGGTCTTTCCTTATGTTACCCTGGTCTTTCCTATGTTACCCTGGTCTTATGTTACCCTGGTCTTATGTTACCCTGGTCTTATGTTACCCTGGTCTTATGTTACCCTGGTCTTTCCTTATGTTACCCTGGTCTTTCCTTATGTTACCCTGGTCTTTCCTAATGTTACCCTGGTCTTATGTTACCCTGGTCTTATGTTACCCTGGTCTTATGTTACCCTGGTCTTTCCTTATGTTACCCTGGTCTTTCCTAATGTTACCCTGGTCTTTCCTTATGTTACCCTGGTCTTATGTTACCCTGGTCTTTTGTTACCCTGGTCTTTTACCCTGGTCTTTCCTGGTTACCCTGGTCTTTCCTTATGTTACCCTGGTCTTTCCTTATGTTACCCTGGTCTTTCCTTATGTTACCCTGGTCTTTCCTAATGTTACCCTGGTCTTATGTTACCCTGGTCTTATGTTACCCTGGTCTTATGTTACCCTGGTCTTTCCTAATGTTACCCTGGTCTTATGTTACCCTGGTCTTTCCTTATGTTACCCTGGTCTTTCCTTATGTTACCCTGGTTTATGTTACCCTGGTCTTATGTTACCCTGGTCTTTCCTTATGTTACCCTGGTCTTTCCTATGTTACCCTGGTCTTTCCTTATGTTACCCTGGTCTTATGTTACCCTGGTCTTTCCTAATGTTACCCTGGTCTTTCCTTATGTTACCCTGGTCTTTCCTTATGTTACCCTGGTCTTTCCTTATGTTACCCTGGTCTTTCATAATGTTACCCTGGTCTTTCCTAAAGACCTACCCTGGTCTTATGTTACCCTTATGTTACCCTGGTCTTTCCTTATGTTACCCTGGTCTTTCCTTATGTTACCCTGGTCTTATGTTACCTGGTCTTTCCTTATGTTACCCTGGTCTTATGTTACCCTGGTCTTTCCTTATATGTTACCTGGTCTTCCTTAATGTTACCCTGGTCTTATGTTACCCTGGTCTTTCCTTATGTTACCCTGGTCTTTCCTTATTTACCCTGGTCTTTCCTTATGTTACCCTGGTCTTTCCTTATGTTACCCTGGTCTGGTCTTCCTTATGTTACCCTGGTCTTTCCTTATGTTACCCTGGTCTTTCCTAATGTTACCCTGGTCTTATGTTACCTTCTTTGTTACCTGGTCTTTCCTTATGTTACCCTGGTCTTTCCTTATGTTACCCTGGTCTTTCCTTATGTTACCCTGGTCTTTCCTGGTCTTATGTTACCTGGTCTTATGTTACCCTGGTCTTTCCTTATGTTACCCTGGTCTTTCCTTATGTTACCTGGTCTTTCCTATGTTACCCTGGTCTTTCCTTATGTTACCCTGGTCTTATGTTACCCTGGTCTTTCCTTATGTTACCCTGGTCTTTCCTTATGTTACCCTGGTCTTTCCTTATGTTACCCTGGTCTTTCCTTATGTTACCCTGGTCTTTGTTACCTTCTTATGTTACCCTGGTCTTTCCTTATGTTACCCTGGTCTTTCCTTATGTTACCCTGGTCTTTCCTTATGTTACCCTGGTCTTATGTTACCCTGGTCTTTTACCCTGGTATGTTACCCTGGTCTTTCCTTATATTTACCCTGGTCTTTCCTAATGTTACCTGGTCTTTCCTATGTTACCCTGGTCTTATGTTACCCTGGTCTTATGTTACCCTGGTCTTTCCTAATGTTACCCTGGTCTTTCCTTATGTTACCCTGGTCTTATGTTACCCTGGTCTTTCCTTATGTTACCCTGGTCTTTCCTTATGTTACCCTGGTCTTTCCTTATGTTACCCTGGTCTTTCCTAATGTTACCTGGTCTTTCCTATGTTACCCTGGTCTTTCCTTATGTTACCCTGGTCTTTTTACCCTTCTTATGTTACCCTGGTCTTTCCTTATGTTACCCTGGTCTTTCCTTATGTTACCCTGGTCTTATGTTACCCTGGTCTTTTCTTATGTTACCCTGGTCTTTCCTTATGTTACCCTGGTCTTTCCTTATGTTACCCTGGTCTTATGTTACCCTGGTCTTTCCTTATGTTACCCTGGTCTTTCCTTATGTTACCCTGGTCTTTCCTTATGTTACCCTGGTCTTTCCTTATGTTACCCTGGTCTTTCCTTATGTTACCCTGGTCTTTCCCTGGTCTTATGTTACCCTGGTCTTTCCTGGTCTTATGTTACCCTGGTCTTTCCTTATGTTACCCTGGTCTTATGTTACCCTGGTCTTTCCTTATGTTACCCTGGTCTTATGTTACCCTGGTCTTTCCTGGTATGTTACCCTGGTCTTTCCTTATGTTACCCTGGTCTTATGTTACCCTGGTCTTTCCTTATGTTACCCTGGTCTTTTTATGTTACCTGGTATGTTACCCTGGTCTTTCCTTATGTTACCCTGGTCTTATGTTACCCTGGTCTTATCCCTGGTCTTATGTTACCTGGTCTTATGTTACCCTGGTCTTTCCTTATGTTACCCTGGTCTTTCCTTATGTTACCCTGGTCTTATGTTACCCTGGTCTTATGTTACCCTTCTTTCCTTCTTATGTTACCCTGGTCTTTCCTTATGTTACCCTGGTCTTATGTTACCTGGTCTTTCCTATGTTACCCTGGTCTTATGTTACCCTGGTCTTATGTTACCCTGGTCTTATGTTACCCTGGTCTTTTCCTAATGTTACCCTGGTCTTTCCCTATGTTACCTGGTCTTTGTTACCTAAATGTTACCTGGTCTTATGTTACCCTGGTCTTATGTTACCCTGGTCTTTCCTTATGTTACCCTGGTCTTTCCTTATGTTACCCTGGTCTTTCCTTATGTTACCCTGGTCTTTCCTAATGTTACCCTGGTCTTATGTTACCCTGGTCTTATGTTACCCTGGTCTTTTCTTATGTTACCCTGGTCTTTCCTTATGTTACCCTGGTCTTTCCTTATGTTACCCTGGTCTTTCCTTATGTTACCCTGGTCTTTCCTTATGTTACCCTGGTCTTTCCTAATGTTACCCTGGTCTTTCCTTATGTTACCCTGGTCTTATGTTTACCCACTAATGTTACCCTGGTCTTTCTATGTTACCTAATGTTACCTGGTCTTTTCTTATGTTACCCTGGTCTTTCCCTTATGTTACCCTGGTCTTTCCTTATGTCTACCCTGGTCTTTCCTTATGTTACCCTGGTCTTATGTTACCCCTGGTCTTTCCCTTATGTTACCCTGGTCTTATGTTACCCTGGTCTTATGTTACCCTGGTCTTATGTTACCCTGGTCTTTCCTTATGTTACCTGGTCTTTCCAATGTTACCCTGATGTCTTTCCCTAACCCTCCCCTGGTATTTCTTATATTAATTCTGTTACCCTGGTCTTTCCTGGTCTTATGTTACCTGGTCTTTACCCCTCTAGTCTTTCCTTATGTTACCCTGGTCTTTCCTTATGTTACCCTGGTCTTTCCTTATGTTACCCTGGTCTTTCCTTATGTTACCCTGGTCTTATGTTACCCTGGTCTTATGTTACCCTGGTCTTTCCTAATGTTACCCTGGTCTTATGTTACCCTGGTCTTTCCTTATGTTACCCTGGTCTTATGTTACCCTGGTCTTTCCTAATGTTACCCTGGTCTTTGTTACCCAATGTTACCCTGGTCTTTCCTAATGGTATATTATGTTACCCTGGTCTTTCCTTATATTACCCTGGTCTTTCCTTACCCTTATGGTCTTATGTTACCCTGGTCTTATGTCCTTATGTTACCCTGGTCTTTCCTTATGTTACCTGGTCTTTCCTTATGTTATGTTACCTGGTCTTTCCCTGGTCTTATGTTACCCTGGTCTTATGTTACCCTGGTCTTATGTTACCCTGGTCTTTCCCTTATGTTACCCTGGTCTTTCCTAATGTTACCCTGGTCTTTCCTATGTTTTACCCTGGTCTTATGTTACCCTATATGTTACCCTGGTCTTTCTAATCCCTTCTTTCCTTATTTACCCTGGTCTTTTCAATGTTACCCTAGTCTTTCCTTATGTTACCCTGGTCTTATGTTACCCTGGTCTTTTCTTATGTTACCCTGGTCTTTCCTTATGTTACCCTGGTCTTTCCTTAATGTTACCCTGGTCTTATGTTACCTGGTCTTTCCTAATGTTACCCTGGTCTTTCCTTATGTTACCTTGTCTTTCCTTATGTTACCCTTGGTCTTACCTGGTCTTTCCTTATGTTACCCCTGGTCTTCCTTAATGTTACCCTGGTCTTATGTTACCTGGTCTTTCCTAATGTTACCTGGTCTTATGTTACCTGGTCTTTTCTTATTTACCTGGTCTTTTCCATGTTACCCTGGTCTTTCCTATGTTACCCTGGTCTTTTCCTATATGTCTTTTTACCTGGTCTTTCCCATGTTACCCTGGTCTTTCCTAATGTTACCTGGTCTTTCCTTATGTTACCTGGTCTTTCCTTATGTTACCCTGGTCTTTCATTATGTTACCCTGGTCTTTCCTTATGTTACCCTGGTCTTTCCTTATGTTACCCTGGTCTTTCCTTATGTTACCCTGGTCTTTCCTTATGTTACCTGGTCTGGTCTTTCCTATGTTACCCTGGTCTTATTTACCTAATCTTATGTTACCCTGGTCTTTATGGTCTTTCCTTATTTACCCTGGTCTTTCCTTATGTTACCCTGGTCTTTCCCAATGTTACCCTGGTCTTATGTTACCCTGATCCTATGTTACCCTGGTCTTATGTTACCCTTGGTCTTTCCTTATTTTACCCTTGGTCTGACAGCTCCTTATTCAGAGAAGACTTATTCAGAGTGTTACTCTGGTCTGAGAAAAGATTCTATCTTTCCTATGTTACCTTGGTCTTTCCTTTATTGTTACCCTGGTCTTATGTTACCCTGGTCTGAGAAAGACTTGGTCTTTCCTTATACACTTGGTCTTTCCTTATGTTAACCTGGTCTTTTTACAGCCCTGATCTTTCCACGTTACCCTGGTCTTATACATCTGTCTTATGTTACCCTGGTTTTATGTTACCCTGGTCTTATGTTACCCTGGTCTTTCCTAATGTTACCCTGGTCTTTCCTTATGTTACCCTGGTCTTTCCTATGTTACCCTGGTCTTTCCTTATGTTACCCTGGTCTTTCCTTATGTTACCCTGGTCTTTCCTTATGTTACCCTGGTCTTATGTTACCCTGGTCTTATGTTACCCTGGTCTTATGTTACCCTGGTCTTATGTTACCCTGGTCTTTCCTTATGTTACCCTGGTCTTTCCTAATGTTACCCTGGTCTTTCCTTATGTTACCCTGGTCTTATGTTACCCTGGTCTTATGTTACCCTGGTCTTTCCTTATGTTACCCTGGTCTTTCCTTATGTTACCCTGGTCTTTCCTTATGTTACCCTGGTCTTTCCTTATGTTACCCTGGTCTTTCCTTATGTTACCCTGGTCTTTCCTTATGTTACCCTGGTCTTTCCTTATGTTACCCTGGTCTTATGTTACCCTGGTCTTATGTTACCCTGGTCTTTCCTTATGTTACCCTGGTCTTTCCTTATGTTACCCTGGTCTTTCCTAATGTTACCCTGGTCTTTCCTTATGTTACCCTGGTCTTATGTTACCCTGGTCTTATGTTACCCTGGTCTTATGTTACCCTGGTCTTTCCTAATGTTACCCTGGTCTTATGTTACCCTGGTCTTTCCTTATGTTACCCTGGTCTTTCCTTATGTTACCCTGGTCTTTCCTTATGTTACCCTGGTTTTATGTTACCCTGGTCTTATGTTACCCTGGTCTTTCCTAATGTTACCCTGGTCTTTCCTTATGTTACCCTGGTCTTATGTTACCCTGGTCTTATGTTACCCTGGTCTTATGTTACCCTGGTCTTATGTTACCCTGGTCTTTCCTTATGTTACCCTGGTCTTTCCTTATGTTACCCTGGTCTTTCCTTATGTTACCCTGGTCTTTCCTAATGTTACCCTGGTCTTATGTTACCCTGGTCTTATGTTACCCTGGTCTTATGTTACCCTGGT